>NW_027523021.1:0-64246 GCF_052094955.1 Ictidomys tridecemlineatus | reverse complement strand
AAAGACTGATACAGAGACCAGAGTTTGTAGACTGGGGTGCAGAAGGCCTGTTAGAGAGAGCAGAGTTTGGAGACTGGGTATAGAAAGGCTGTTATAGAGAGCAGAGTTTGGAGACTGGGTTGCAGAAGAATATTACGTAGAGCATAGTTTGGAGACTGCGGTGCAGAAGGATTGTTACAGAGAGAAGTGCTTGGCGACTGGGGTGCAGTAGGATTATTGCAGAGAGCAGAGTTTGGAGATTGATGTGCAGAAGGATCGTTGCAGAGAGCAGAGTTTGGAGACTTGGATTCAAAAGGTTGGTTGCAGAGAGCAGATTTTGGAGACTGGGATGCAGAAGGACTGTTACACAGAGCAGAGGTTGAAGACTGGAGTTTAGAACGACTTTTGCAGAGAGAAGAGTTTGGAGACTGGCGTGTGAAAGGACTGTAATAGAGAGCAGATTTTGGAGACTGCGATACAGAAATACTGTTACAGAGAGCAGAGTTTGGAGACTGCGGTGCCGAAGGACTGATACAGAAAGCAGAGGTTTGAGAATGGGATGCAAAAGAACTGTTTCAGAGAGTAGATGTTAAAGACTTGGGTGCAGAAGAACTGTTGCAGAGAGCAGAAGTTGGAGACTGGGGTGCAGAAAGATTGTTGCAGGGAGCAGATGTTGGAGACTGGGGTGAAGAAGGACTTTAACAGAGATCAGAGTTTGAAGATTGGGGTGCAGAAGGATCTTACAGAGAGCAGAGATTGGAGAGTGGCATGCAGCAAACTGTTGAACAGAGCAGAGGATGGAGAATGGGGTACAGAAGGACTGTTACAGAGAGCAATGGTTGGAAACTGGGTTGCAGAAGGATTTTTGCAGGGAGCAGATGTTGGAGACAGACATGCTGAAGGACTCTTGCAGACAACAGAGGTTAAAGAATGGGGTGCAGAAGGATCGTTGCAGAGAGCAGATGTTGTAGACTGAGGTGCAGAAGGATTGTTACAGAGAGCAGAGATTGGAGACTTGGGTAAAGTAGGACTTTTACAGAGATCAGAGTTTGGAGACTGGGGTGCAGAAGGATCTTTCAGAATGCAGAGGTTGGAGACTACGTTGCAGACGAACTTTTGCACAGAGCAGAGGTTTGAGACTGGGGTGCATAAGGACTGTTACAGAGAGCAGAGTTTTGAGACTTTGTTGCAGAAAGATCTTACATAAAGCAGAGGTTGGAGACTGAGGTGCAGAAGAAATGATACCCAGAGCAGAGTTGGATACTGGGATGCAGAAGGACTGTTGGCGAGACCAGAGGTTGGAGACTTTCGTGCATAAGGACAGTTGCAGAGAGCAGAGGTTGGAGACAGGGGTGGAGAAGGAATGTTACAGAAAGCAGAGTTTGGAAACTGGGGTGTAGAAGGATCTTACAGAGAGCAGAGGTTGGAGACTGGGGTTCAGAAGGACTGTTACAGAGAGCAGAGGTTAGAGACTGAGTTGCAGAAGGACTGTTACAGAAAGCAGATTTTAGAGACTGTGGTGCACAAGGATTTTTGCAGAGATCAGAGTTTTCAGACTAATGTACAGGAGGACTGTTGCAGAGAGCAGATGTTGGTGACTGGGGTGCCGAAGGATCGTTGCCGAGAGCAGAGGCTAGAAACTGGGGTGCAGAAGGACCATTGCAGAGGTCAGAGTTTGGGAACTGAGGTGCACAGGGATTGTTACAGAGAACAGAATTTGGATACTGGGGTGCAGAAGGACTGTTTCAGAGAGTAGAGGTTGGAAACTAGGATTTAGAAAGACTGTGGTAGAGAGCAGAGATTGGAGACTGGGGTTCAGAAAGACTGTTACAGAGCAGAGTTTGGAGATAGGGTTGCAGAAGGATCTTTCTGAGAGCAGAGGTTGGAGAATGAGGTGGAACAAGACTGTTAAATAAGAAGGTTTGGAGAATGGGGTGCAAAAGGATCGTTGCAGAGAACCGAGTTTTCAGATTGAGTTGCTGAAGGACTGTTGGAGATTACATAGGTTGGAGACTGGGGTGCAGAAGGATCTTTGCAGAGAGCAGAGGTTTGAGACTGGGGTTCAGAAGGACTGTTAGGACTGTTACAGAGAACAGAGTCTGGAGACTGGGGTGCAGAAGGACCGTTGCAGAGAGCAGAGTTCGGAGACTGTCATACAGAAAAACTGTTACAGAGAGCAGACGTTGGAGAATGGTTTATAGAAGAACTGTTTCAGAGTGCAGATGTTGGAGACTGGGGTTCAGAAGAACTGTTGCTGAGAGCAGAGTTTGGAAACTGGGGTGCAGAAGAACTGTCGTAGAGAGCAGAGGTTGGAGACTGAGGTGCACAAAGAATGATACAGAGAGCAAAGGTTAGAGACTGGGGTGCAGAATTACTGATACAGAGAGCAGAGGTTGGAGACTGTAGTGGAGAAGGACTGTTGCAGAGAGCAGAGGTTAGAAAATGGGGTGCAGAAGGACTGTTACAGAGAGCAGAGCTTAGAGAATTGGGTGCAGAAGTAAGGTTGCAGAGTTCAGAGGATGGAGTCAAAGGTGCAGAAGGACTGTTACAGAAAGCAGAGGTTGGAATCCGTGGTTCAAAAAGACTTATACAGAAAGCAGAGGTTTGAGACTGGGGTTCAGAAGGACCATTAGAGAGAGCAGAGGTTGGAGACGGCAGTACAGAACTACTGTTACAGAGAGCAGAGGTTTGTGACTGGAAAGTAGAAGAACTGTTGCAGAGAACAGATGTTGTAGACTGGGTTGCAGCAGGACCGTTGAGGAAAGCAGATGTTGTAGACTGGGTTGGAGAAGAATGTTACAGAGAGCAGAGTTTGGAAACTGGGGAGCAGAAGGACCTTACAGAGAACAGAGGTTGGAGACTGGGGTGCAGAAGAAGTGTTAAGGATAGGAGACATTGGAGACTGGGGTGCAGAAGGACTGTTGCAGAGAGCAGATGATGAAGACTGGGGTGCATAAGGTTCATTTCAGAGAGCAGAGGTTGGAGACAAGGGTGCAGAAGGACGGTTGCAGAGAGGCGAGGTTGAAGACTGAGGTGCAGAAAAACAGTTACAGAGAGCAGAGGTGGAGTCTGGGGTGCAGAAAGATCGTTGAAGAGAACAGATGTTGGAGTCTGAGTTGCAGAAGAATCGTTGAAGACAGCAGAGGTGTAGACTAGGCTGCAGAAGAATCGTTACAGAGAGAAGAGGTGGGAGACTGCGGTGCAGAAGGACTGTTACAGAGAGCACAGGTTGGAGACTGGGGTGCAGAAGAAATGTTGCAGAAAGAAGAGGTTGGAGACTGGGTTGCAGAAGGATTGTTTCAGAGAGCAGAGGTTAGAGACTGAGATGCAGAAGGATTGTAACACAGAGCAGACGTTAGAAACTGGGGTGAAGAATTATAATACAGAAAGCAGAGGTGTGAGACTGGGGTGCAGAAGGACTGTTACAGAGTTCAGAGGTTAAAGACTGGCATGCAGAAGGACTTTTTCAGAGGGCAGAGTTTGGAGACTGGGGTGCATAAGGCCTGCTACAGAGAGCAGAGTTTGGAGACTGGGTCGCAGAAGGACTGTTATAGAGAGCAGAGTTTTTAAGTTGAGTTACAGCAGGACTGTTACAGAGAGCAGAGTTTGGTGACTGAGGTGCAGAAGGACTGTTACAGAAAGCAGAGTTTGGAAATTGGGGTACAGAGGGACCATTACAGAGAGCATAGTTTGGAGACTGCGGTATAGAAAGACTGTAACAGAGAGCAGAGGTTTGAGAATAAGGTGCAGAATGATTGTTACAGAGAGCAGAGGTTGGAGACTGGGGTGCAGAATGATTGTTACAGAGAGCAGAGGTTGGAGACTGGGGTGCAGAAGGATTGTTACAGAGAGCAGAGGTTGGAGACTGGGGTGCAGAAGGACTGTTACACAGAGCAGAGGTTGAAGACTGGGGTGTAGAAGGACTGTTGCAGAGAGCAGAGGTTTGAGACTTGGGTGAAGAAGGACTGTTGCCAAGAGCAGAATTTGGAGACTGAGGTGCAGAAGGACCGTTGAGGAGAGGAGACTTTTGAGACTGGGGTGCAGAAGGATCGTTTCAGAGAGGAGAGGTTGGAGACTGAGGTGCAAAAGCATTGTAGCATAGAACAGCGTTTTAAGACTGAGGTGCAGAAGCACTGTTGCAGAGACCACAGGTTGGAGACTGGGGCGCAGAAGGACTTTTGCAGAGAGCAGTGGTTGGAGACTGGGGTGCATAAGTCTTGTTTAAAGAACAGACTTTGGAGACTGGTGTGCAGAGGGCCTGTTATGGAGAGGAGAGTTGGGAGAAGGGGTGCAGAAGGACAGTTAGAGAGGGAAGAGTTGGGAGACTGGGTTGCAGAAGGATCTTACAGAGAACCGATGTTAGAGACTGAGGTGTAGAATGATTGTTGCAGAGAGAAGAGTTTGGAGACTGGGGTGATGAAGGCCTGTTACAGAGAGCAGAGTTTTGAGACTGGGATGCAGAAGGCCTGTTAAATAGAGCAGAGGTTGAAGACTGGGGTTCAGAAAGACTGTTATAGAAATCAAAGTTAGGAGACTGGGTGGCAGAAGGATCTTACAGAGCAGAGTTTGGAGACTGAGGAGCAGGAGTACTGTTACAGAGAGCAGTTGTTGGAGACTGGGTTCAGATGGATCCTGTTGAAAGAAGAGGTTTTAGACTGAGGTGTAGATCGACTGTTACAGAGAGCAGAGTTTGGAGACTGAGGTGCAGAGAGACTGTTAAGGGAGAAAATTTTGGAGACTTTGTTGCACAAGGATCTTACATAGAGCAGAGTTTGGAGACTGAGGTTCATAAGGATTGTTACAGAGAGCAGATGTTGAAGTCTGGGGTGCAGAAGGATTGTTGCAGAAAGCAAAATTTTCAGACTGAGGTGCAGAAAGACTTTTGCAGAGAGCAGATGTTGGAGACTGGGGTGCTCAAGGTTTGTTGCAGAGAGCAGAAGTTGGAGACTGCAGTACAGAAGGACTGTTGCAGAGAGCAGATATTGGAGAATAGGGTAAAAAAGGACTTTTTCAGAGAACAGATGTTGGATTTTTTTTTCAGAAGGACTGTTGCAGATAACAGAAGTTGGAGAATGGTTTGCAGAAGAACATTTGCAGAGAGAAGAGGTTGGAGACTGAGGTTCAGACGGATGGACAAAGAACATAGAGGTTGGAGACTGGCGTGCAAAAGGACCTTTACAGAGAGCAGAGTTTAGAGATTGCGGTACAGAAGGACTGTTACAGAGAGCAGAGTTCGGAGACTGGGGAGCATAACGAGTGTCACAGAGTACAGAGGTTGGAGACTGGGGTGCAGCAGGAACGTTGCAGAAAGCAGAGGTTGGAGACTGGTGTGGAGAAGGAATATTACAGAGAGCAGAGTTTGGAAACTGGGGTCAGAAGGATATTTCAGAGAGCAGAGTTTGGAGACTGGGGTGCAGAAGGATTGTTGCAGAGAGAAGAGTTTGGACACTGGGGTTCAGAAGGACTGTTGCAGAGAGCAGATTTTAAAGACTGAAGTGCAGAAGGACTGTTTAGAGAGCAGATGTTTGAGACTGGGGTACAGAAGGACTCTTGCAAAGAGCAGAGGTTGAAGACTTCGGTACAGAAGGACTGTTATAGAGAGTAGAGGGTGGCGACTGGGGTGCGGAAGGAGTGTTGCAAAGAACAGTGTTTGGAGACTGAGGTGCAGAAGTACTGTTACAGAGAGCAGAGTTTTTAGACAAGGTTGCAGAAGGATCTTACAGAGAGCAGAGATTGTAGACCGAGGTGCAGCAGGACTGTTACAGAGAACAGATGTTGGAGACGGGTGCAGAAAAATTGTTATAGCGAACAGACTTTAGAGACTGGAGTGCAAAAGGCCTGTTACAGAGAGGAAAGTTGGGAGAAGGCGTGCAGAAGGACTGTTAAAGAGGGCAGAGTTTGGAGTCTGGGTTGCACAAGGTACTTACAGAGAGCAGTTATTGGAGAGTGAGATGCAGACGGACTGTTACAGAGAGTAGATGTTGGAGACTGAGTCACAGAAATATTGTTACAGAGAGCAAAGTTTGGAGACTGGGGTGCATAAAGACTATTTCAGATACCAGAGGTTGGAGACTGGGGGGTAGAAGGACTTTTGCAGAAACCAGAAGTTAGAATCTGGGGTGCTGAAGGACTATTGCAGAGAGCAGATGTAGGAGACTGAGATGCAGAAGGACTGTTACAAAGAGCAGAGGTTTGCGACTGGGGTGCAGAAGGACTGATACAGAGAGCAGAGTTTCGAGACTGGGGTGAAGAAGGCCTGTTACAGAGAGCAGAGGTTGGAGACTGGGGTGCAGAAGAGCTGTTAGAGAGAGCAGAGTTTGGAGACTGGGTTGCATAAGAATCTTACGTAGAGCAGAGTTTGGAGACTGAGGTTCAGAAGGACTGTTAAAGAGAGCAGAGTTTGCAGACTGGGGTGCAGAAGTATAATTGGAGATAGCAGAGTTTCCGGACTGATGTGCAGAAGGACTGTTCCAGAGATCAGATGATGGAGACTTGGGTGCAGAAGGACTGTTGCAGAGAGCAGATGCTGGAGACTGGGATGCAGAGGGATCACTGCAGAGAGCAGTGGTTAGACACTGGGGTGCATAAGGACTGTTACACAGAGCAGAGGTTGAAGACTGAGGTGAAGAAGAACTGTTACAGAGAGCATATTTGGGATACAGGGGTGCATATCTGATACAGAGCAGAAGTTGGAGACTGAGGTACAGAAGAACTTTTACAGAGAGCAGAGGTTGGAGACTCGGGTGCAGAAGGATTATGGCAGAGAGCAGAGTTTTCAGACTGAGGTATAGAAGAACTGTTGCAGAGAGCAGATGTTTGAGATTGGGGTGCAAAGGACTGTTGCTGTTAGCAGAGGTTGGAGACTTGGGTGCAGAGGGATCGTTGTAGAAAGCAGAGGTTGGAGACTGGGGTGCAGAAGGACTGATACAGAGAGCAGAGTTTGGAAACTGGGGTGCAGATGGATCGTTGCAGAAAGCAGGGGTTGGAGACTGGGGTGCAGAAGGTCTGATACAGAGAGCAGAGTTTGGAAACTGGGGTGCAGAAGAACTGTTGCAAAGAGCAGAGGTTGGAGACTGGGTTGCAGAAGGACTGTTGCAGAGAGCAGAGTTTGGAGACTGAGGTGTAGAAGCACTGTAACAGAGAGTAGAGGTTGGAGACTCAGGTGCAGAAGGACCATTGCAGAGAGCAGAAGTTGCAGACGGAGGTGCAGAAAGCTTGTTAGAGAGAGCAGAGGTTGGAGACTGGGGTCTAGAAGGACTGTAGCAGAGAGGAAAGGTTGGATACTAAGGTGCAGAGGGACAGTTACACAGAGCACAGGTTGGAGACTGGGGTGCAGAAGGACTGATACAGAAAGCAGAGGTTGGAGATTCGGGTGTAGAAGTACCCTTACAGAGAGCAGATGTTGGAGAATGCAGTACAGAAGGACTGTTATAGAGAGCAGAGGTTGGAGACTGGGGTGCAAAAGGATTGTTGCAGAGAGCAGAGGATGGAGACTTGGGTGCAATAGGAGTGTTGCAGAGAACAGAGGTTGCAGACTGACTTGCAGAAGGACTGTTACAGAGGGAAGAGTTTTGAGACTGTGGTGCAAAACGACAGGTACAGGAAGCAGAGGTTGGATACTGGGGTGCATAAGGACCCTTACAGAGAACAGCAGTTGGAGACTGCGGTAGAGAAGGACGGTTACAGAGAGCAGAGGTTGGAGACTTGGGTGCAAAAGAACTGATGTAGAGACCAGAGGTTGGAGACTGGGTTGCTGAAGGATCCTTGGGGCGAACAGAGTAAGGAGACTGGGGTGTAGAAGGACTGTTGCAGAGAGCAGATGTTGGAGACTGGGGTGGATAAGAATCATTGCAGAGAAAAGAGGTTGGAGACTGGGGTGCAGAAGGATCGTGGAGAGCAGAGGTTTCAGACTCAGGTGCAGAAGTACTGTTACAGAGAGCAGAGGTTGGAGACTGAGTTTTAGAATAACTGTTACAAAGAGCAGAGTTTGGAGAATTAGGTGCCGAAGGACTGTTACAGAAAGCAGAGTTTGGAATTTGGGGTGCAGAAGAACCGTTACAGAGACCAGAGTTTGGAGACTGCGCTATAGAAGGACTGTTAAAGAGAGAAGAGGTGCATCAATTGGGTGCAGAAGGAATGTTACAGAAAGCACAGGATGGAGACTGAGGTTCAGAAAGATAGATACAGAGAGCAGAGGTTGGAGACTGTGGTTTAGAAGGACTGATACAGAAAGCAGTATTTGGAGACTGGGTTGATGAAAGATCTTACAGAGAGAAGAGTTTGGTGACTCAGGTGCAGAAAGACTGTTACAGGAAGCAGAGTTTGGAAATTGGGGTGCAGAAGAGAGCAGAGGTTGGAGACTGCGGTATAGGACTGTTACCGAGGGCAGAGGTTAGAGACTGGGGTGCAGAACGACTCTTACATAGAGCACAGGTTAGAGACTGAGGTGCAGAAGGATCGATAGAGAACAGAAGTTGAAGACTGGGGTTCATACAGACTGATACAGAAAGCAGAGTTTGGAGACTGGGGTGTAGAAGTACCGTTATGGAGAGCAGAGTTTGGAGACTGCGGTACAGAAGGACTGTTACAGAGACCCGATCTCGGAGACTGGGGAGCAGAAGGACTGTTGCAAAGGACAGAGGTGTGAGACTCAGGTGGAAAAGAAATGTTACAGAGAACAGAGTTTGGAGACTGGTTTTCAGAAGGATCTTACACAGAGAAGAGGTTGGAGACTGAAGTGCAGAAGGACTGTTAAAGAGAGTAGAGTTTGGAGACTAAGGTGCAAAAGTACCCTTGCAGAGAACAGAGTTTGGAGACTGAGGTGCAGAAGAAATGATACAGAGAGCAGAGTTTGGAGACTGGGGTGCAGAAGAACTGTTGTAGAGAGCAGAGGATAGAGACTGGGGTGCAGAAGGACTGTTGCAGAGAGCAGAAGTTGGAGACTGGGGTAAAAGAAGGACTGTTGCAGAGAGCAGAGTTTGGAGACTGTGGTGCAGAAGGACTGTTGCAGAGAGCAGACGTTGGATACTGGGGTTAAGAAGGATCATTGCAGAGAGCAGAGTTTTGAGACTGGTGTGCAGAAAGACTGTTAGAGAGAGTAGAGTTTGGAGACTGGGTTTTAGAAGGATGCTACAGAGAGCAGAGTTTGGAAACTGAAGTGCAGAAGGACTGTTAAAGAGAGTAGAGTTTGGAGACTGAGGTGCACAAGTACCCTTGCAGAGAACAGAGTTTGGAGAGTGAGGTGCAGAAGAAATGCTATAGAGAGCAGAGTTTGGAGACTGTGGTGCAGAAGAACTGTTGCAAAGAGCAGAGGTTGGAGACTGGGTTGCAGAAGGACTGTTGCAGAGAGCAGAGTTTGGAGACTGGGGTGCAGAAGGACTGTTGCAGAGAGCAGAGTTTGGAGACTGTGTTGCAGAAGGACTGTTGCAGAGAGCAGAGGTTGGAGACTGAGGTGCAGAAGTCCTGTTACATAAAGCAGAGGTTGGAGACTGAGGCGCAGAAGTCCTGTTACATAGAGCAGAAGTTGGAGACTGTGGTGCAGAGGAATCGTTGCAAAGAGCAGAGCTTGGAGACAGGGGTGCAGAAGGATCTTACAGAGAGCAGAATTAGAGACTGATGTGCAGAAGGACTGTTATAGAGAGCAGAGTTTGGAGACTGGTTTACTGAAGAATCTTACAGAGAGCAGAGGTTGGAGACTGAGGTGTAGAAGGACTGTTACAGAGAGCAGAGTTTGGAGACTAAGGTGTAGAAGGACGGTTACAGAGAGCAGAGTTTGGAGACTAAGTTGCAGAAGGACTGTTACAGGAAGCAGAGTTTGGAAACTGGGGTGCAGAAGGACCGTTACAGAGAGCAGAGTTTGGAGACTGCGGTATAGGACTGTTACCGAGAGCAGAGGTTGGAGACTGGGGTGCAGAAGGATTCTTACATAGAGCACAGTTTGGAGACTGAGGTTCAGAATGATAGATACAGAGAACAGAGTTTGGAGACTGGAGTTCAGACAGACTGATACAGAAAGTAGAGGTTTGAGACTGAGATTTAGAATGACCGTTATAAAGAGAAGAGGTTAAAGACTGCGGTACAGAAGGACTGTTACAGAGAGCAGATCTCGGAAACTTGGGAGCAGAACTGTTGCAGAGGACAGAGGTTAGAGACTTGGGTGGAGAAGGAATGTTACAGAGAGCAAAGTTTGGAAACTGGAGTGCAGAAGGATCTTACAGAGAGCAGAGTTTGGAGACTGTGGTGCAGAAGGACTGTTACAGAGAGCAGATATTGGAAACTGGGGTGCAGAAGGACTGTTGCAGATAGCAGATTTTAGAGACTGGCGTGCAGAAGGACTGTTAGAGAGAGCAGAGATAGAAGACTGGGGTGCAGAAGGGTCGTTGCAGAGAGCAGAGTTTTCAGAATGAGGTGCAGAAGGACTGTTTCAGAGAGCAGAGGTTGGATACAGGGGTGAAGAAGGATCTTACAGAGAGCAGAATTTGGAGACTGAGGTGCAGAAGAACATTTGCAGAGATCAAAGGTTGGAGACTGGTGTGAAGTAGCATCATTGCAGAGAGCAGATGTTGGAGACTGGGGTGCAGACGGATCTTGCAGAGACTAGAGGTGTCAGACTGAGTTTCCGAAGGACTGTTACAGATAGCAGAGGTTGGAGACTGGGGTGTAGAGGACTGTTAAAGAGAGCAGAGTTTGGAGACTGAGGTGCAGAAGCACTGTTACAGAAAGCAAAGGTTGGAGATTGGGGTGAAGAAGGACCGTTACAGAGACCAGAGTTTGGAGATTGCGGTATAGAAAAACTGTTAAAGAGAGCAGAGTTTGGAGACTGGGGTTCAGGTGGACTGTTACAGAGAGCAGTAGTTGGAAACTGGGGTGCACAAAGATTGTGCAGAGAGCAGAGGTGTCAGACTGAGGTGCCGAAGGACTGTTAAAGAGAGGAGAGGTTGGAGACTTAGGTGTAGAAGGACTGTTACAAAGAGCAGAGTTTGGAGACTGAGGTGCAGAAGGACTGCTAAAGAAAGCAGAGGTTGGAAATTGGGGTGAAGAAAGACCATTACAGAGACCAGAGTTTAAAAACTGCGGTATAGAAAAACTGTTATAGAGAGCAGAGGTTATAGACTGGGGTGCAGAAGGAATGTTACAGAGAGCAGATTTTGGAGACTGGGGAGCAGAACGACTGTTGCAGAGGACTGATGTTGGAGACTGGGGTCCCCCAGGACACTTGCCAAAAGCAGAGGTTAAAGACTGGGGTGGAGAAGGAATATTACAGAGAGCAGGGTTTGGAAACTGGAGTGCAGAAGGATCTTATAGAGAGCAGATGTTGGAGACTGTGGTGCAGGAGGACTGTTGAAGTGAGCAGAGTTTGGAGACTGGGGTGCAGAAGGACTGTTGCAGAGGGCAGATGTTGGAGACTGGGATCCCGAAGGACTGTTGCAGAGATCAGAGGTTGGAGACTTAGGTGCAAGAGTGTGGGTGCAGAGAGCAGAGGTTGGAGACTGGTCTTCAGAAGGACTGTTACAGAGAGCAGACCTTGGAGAGTGGGTTGGAGAAGGACCCTACAGAGAGCAGAGGTTGGAGAATGAGGTGCTGAAGGACTGTTACAGAGAGTAGAGGTTTGAGACTGAGGTGCAGAAGGAACGTTTCAGAGTACAGAGCTTGGAGACTGAGGTGCAGAAGAATTGTTATAGAGAGCAGAGGTTGGAGACTGTGGTGCAGAAGGACAGTTGCAGAGAGCAGAGGTTGGAGATTGGGGTGCAGAAGGACCTTTGTAGAGAGTAGACTTTTGAGACTAGGGTTCAGAAGGACTGTTCCAGAGAGCAGAGGTTGGAGACTTAGGTGCGGAAAGAGTCTTACAGAGAGCAGAGGTTGAAGACTGGGGTGCAGAAGGACTGATACAGAAAGCAGAGATTTGAGTCTGGGGTGTGGAAAGACCGTTACAGAGAGCAGAGTTTGGATACTGAAGTACAGGAGGACTGTTACAGAGACCAGAGGTTGGAGACTGGGATGCAGAAGGACTGTAGCAGAGAGCAGATGTTGGTAACTAGGGTGCTGAAGGGCTGTTGCAGAGAGCAGAGTTTTCAGACTGGGGTACAGAAGGACTGTGGCGGAGAGCAGATTTGGAGACTGGGGTGCAGATGATTTGTTACAGAGAGCAGAGGTTCTAAACAGGGGTGCAGACGGATCTTACAGAGATTAGAATTTGGAGACTGAGGTGCAGAAGGACTGTTTTAGAGATCAGAAGTTGGAGACTGGGGTGAAGTAGGATCATTGCTGAGAGCAATGTTTGGAGACTGGGGTGCAGAAGATCATTGCAGAGAGCAGACTTTGGAGACTGGGGTTCAGAAGGCCTGCTATAGAGAGCAGAGTTTTGAGACTGGCGTGCAGAAGGCCTGTTACACAGAGGAGAGGTTGGAGACTGGGTTGCAGATGGACTGATACAAAGAGCAGAGTTTGGAGACTGGGTTGCTGAAGGCACTTACAGAGAGCCGAGGTTTGAGCCTTAGGTGCAGGTGGACTGTAATTGCATCCTGTAATTTTTCCAAAAAATTACAAGAAAAACACCTATCCTGAATGCTCCAAATATATTCACTGATGGGTCAAATAATGGAACAGCAGCAATAGTTACACCTGATCAAACTTTTACATTTTTAGTACCCAAACAATCAGCTCAAAATGTAGAGCTTAATGCCGTATTACAAACTTTTGTGATGTTTAAAGATTCGGTATTTAATTTATTTTCTGATAGTCAGTATATAGTTAATGCTATAATATCCCTTGAAGATGCTGGTAGGATTTCCCCTTCTTCTACTGTTTTCTCTTTATTTTCCATTATACAAAGTTTAATCTGGGACAGAAAAGATCCATTCTTTATAGGACATATCAGGGCACATACAGGATTGCCTGGAGCCCTTAGTTTGGGCAATAATTTAGCAGATAAAACTACACATGACATACATATTTTTTCTACACTAGAAGAAGCTATAAATTTTTATAAAAGATTCCATGCCAATGCTAATACTTTACAAAAGCGTTTTAAAATAACTAAGGAACAAGCTAGACTCCCATTTTTGTCATCAAAAGAAATCTGGTAAATGGAGATTATTGCAAGATTTAAGAGCCATTAATAATGAAATGGTCATTATGGGACCTGCTCAATCAGGGATTCCTCAATTGTCTGCTTTGCCAAAAACTTGGTATGTTTTAGTTATAGATATTAAAGATTGTTTTCTTTCAATTCCAATTCATCCTGAAGATAGTCCACGTTTTGCATTTACTATCCCTGCACTAAATCATGAAGGTCCTGATGCCACACTTACAAACTTATTAAAAAATTATAATCTAGAGATAGCAATAGATAAAGTACAATTAAATTTTCCAATTAATTATTTAGGAGTTCTATTATCCTCAACCATGGTCCGTCCACCAAAAATTCAAATACGAGTAGATCTACTCAAATCACTTAATGACTTTCAAAAGTTATTAGGAGACATAAATTGGATAAGGCCTTATCTAGGTATTCCAACAGGAGAATTGGGACCTTTATTCGATATCCTAAAAGGTCCATCAGATCCAAATTCACCCCGAATGTTAACGCCTGAAGCAAGAAAGGCATTAAAAATCATTGAAACATATATGGAAAATATGCATTTGGATAGAATTGATATAAGTTTGCCTTTATTATTTATTGTACTACCAACAAAATATATTCCTACAGGAGTATTTTGGCAAGAAGGTCCATTATTATGGATACATTATTATGGATACATATTCTCCTAACACTATTCTTACTAGGTATCCTGAGGCTGTAGGACAATTAATACTCAAAGGAATAAAAGCAGCAAAGGGAGTGTTTGGAATTTCTCCCAATAAAATTATTACTCCATATACTATGAATCAAATTGATGAATTAGCTAATGAGTTAAATACTTGGGCAATAATCATGTGCAAATCTAATGTTTCATTTGATAACCACTTACCATCTAATCCTTTATTGTCTTTTTGGTCATTGTATCCTGTAATTTTTCCAAAAATGACAAGAAAAACACCTATCATGAATGCTCCAAATATATTCACTGATGGGTCAAACCAAAAAGAAGAGGATTTAGCTCAAATACATAACAGCTGATATCCAAAACTCCAATTTGGCTATCCTTACATCTGCGACAGAACCAGGATGCTTTTTTCAATATCTATTTTATTATTGTCCTTTCCCATATCATGAAGTTCTATTTTGTTTTTGTTTTTTTTGAGCTCATACTGACCTAGGTTAATGTTTTGCTGATCAGTTCTATTTTTTTTGACTATATAGAGTTATTAAACATTGCAATAGAGATTTTACCTGTAAAAAGTTATAAGGCCTTTATTATTATGTTATGTGTTGTATGTATTATATTATGTGTGCACACTTGTGTTTTGTGTTATATGTTTGAATGTACGTATGTCCATATATCAGATATGATGAGCGCTCATGAAAAAATGGATCCAAATATTTTTTTTTTATTTCACGTGATTTAAATGGTTTAATTTAAATTGGGTAAATTTAAAACTGTTAAGAATTGTTTTAATATGTAACAAAAAAGGAGGTTAACAGATCTGTTTGTTTACTTTCACCTTTTCTTTTCATTATATTTAATAATTCTCTTCAAGATAATGTAAATTGTTAAGAAAATTGTTTTCTTTTAGTGCCTTCTAGAATGTTACACAATTTTTTCTTTAGCCATTATTGCCAGAATTCCTATCTTAATCACAGTGCCGGTGAAGACAATGTAAATTGTTAAGAAAATTGTTTTCTTTTAGTGCCTTCTGGAATGTTACACAATTTTTTCTTTAGCCATTATTGCCAGAATTCCTATCTTCATCACAGTGCCTGTGAAGACAATGTAAATTGTTAAGAAAATTGTTTTCTTTTAGTGCCTTCTGGAATGTTACATAATTTTTTCTTTAGCCATTATTGCCAGAATTCCTAGCTTCATCCTAGTGCCAGTGAAGACAAAGATAAAACTAATCTACAGCTTCTGCAATAGCCATCACTGAACTGCTTGCAGAACTTGCCTAGACTATGTGTCACTTGTATGCATTGTGAACTCACTTGTATGGATTGTGAACTATCTGTTAGTACATCAACTTTTGGTAGTGTTGGGGTATTTTTGCTCGTATTCTTGACGACATGAGCCGTCAATTGGCTTGGTGTATCTTCCTCCTTTCTGCTTGTCATGATCATTCAGCTAAAATTTGGGGGCCAACAGAGGTGAGGCAAAGAACCTCACCCCCCCACTGGTACAAAGACCTCTCCACAGGTGTGGCTGTATACTGGACCGGTAGTCAATGACGGGTAAGATCCAATTACAATGGTACCAACCTAAGACAGGAGGCTGACGCCCTGAGGTCAGCTCATCTGAAGACGGGTAAGGACCATATGTAGTATTGGACAACCTAAGGCAGGCATGGTCCCTAAGCCACATGCTTGTTGTTTAAACAGAGAGGGGGAGATGTTGAGAGCCACAGCCAAAGGGGCCCCATCAAACTTCCAGCTGCCTGCTGATGATCCAGCTGCCAGCAAACTTCCAGCTGCCGGCTGATGATTGGCTCACAGTGGCCCCAGCAACATCTAGCTGATTGGCTCCTCTGCGGTGATGTTCATTGGGCTGTTTCCCTGCCCTTCTGACTGCCAGCTGATGATTGGCTCAAGCGACCCCAGCAACATCTAGCTGATTGGCTCCTTCACGGAGCTGCTCATTGGGTGACTTCTTTGGCTCTGCCCACGCAACCCAGCCAATCAGCCTCAAGAGCAGGAGGATTGTGGGAGGTTGAGAGGCTGGTGTGGGGGGGAGAGGCGTGTGGAAGCCGGTGGTGGCAGTTTGGCTCTGAAGGATTTTTCCCTGAGGAGCTGTTTTGTTTGGCGTTTGTAGTTCTAAAAATAAAGTTGGTTTCTTTTGACAAGTGGCTCCTGATTTGTGCCAAGCCAGACTTCGGCATTTGTAGAGAGCAGTGGTTGGAGACTGCGGTGCTGAAGAATCTTAGAGAGCAGAGGTTTCAGACTGAGGTGCAGAAGTACTGTTACAGAGAGCACAGTTTGGAGACTGACGTGTAGAAGGACTGTTACAGAGAGCATAGTTTAGAGACTGAGGTTCAGAAGGACTGTTACAGGAAGCAGAGGTTGGAAATTGGGGTGCAGAAGGACTGATTCAAAAAGCAGAGGTTGGAGACTGGGTTGTAGAAAGACCGTTACAAAGGCAGTGCTTGGAGACTGCCGTACATAAGGACTGTTACAGAGAGCAAATGTTGGAGACTGGGGAGCAGAAGGACTGTTACAAATGACAGAGTTTGGAGACTGGGGTGCCGCAGGACCCTCACAGAAAAAAGACGTTGGAGACTGCGGTGCAAAAGGAATGTTAGACAGAGCAGATTTTGGAAACTTGAGTGCAGAATGATCTTACAGAGAGCAGAGGTTGGAGACTGAGGTGCAGAAGGAGTGTTACAGAGAGCATAGTTTGATTACTGGGGTGCAGAAGTACTGTTACAGAGAGCAGACTTTGGAGACTGGGGTTCAGATGGATCTTACAAAGAGCAGAAATTAGGGTGCAGAAGGACGGTTACAGAGACCAGAGTTTGGAGACTGCGGTATAGAAAAACTGTTACAGAGCGCAGACGTTGGAGACTGGGTGCAGAAGGAATGTTAAAGAGAGCACAGTTTGAAGACTGAGGTGCAGTAGGATAGATACAGAGAGCAGAGGTTTGAGACTGAGGTTCAGAAAAACTGAACAGAAAGCAGAGTTTGGAGAGCAGAGGGTGAAGACTGGGGTGCAGAAGGACTGTTGCAGAGAGCAGATTTTAGAAACTGGGGTGCAGAAGGACTTTTACAAGGAGCAGAGGTCGGTGACTGAAGTGCAGAAGGACTGTTACAAAGAGCAGAGTATGGAGACTGGGGTACAGAAGGACTGTTACAGAGAGCAGAGGTTGGAGACTGGAATTCAGATGGACCTTACAGAGAGCAGAGTTTGGAGCCTGGGGTGCAAAAGGACTGTTACAGAGTCCAGAGTTTAAAGACTGGGTTTAAGACGGATCTCACAGAGAGCAGAGTTGGGAGACTGAGGTGAAGAAGGACTGTTACAGAGAGCAGTGGTAGTACACTGGGGTGCAGAAGGGTCATTGCAGAGAGTAGAGTTTTCAGACTGAGGTGCAGAAGAACTTTTGCAGAGAGCAGATGTTGGAGACTGGGGTGCAGAAGGACTGTTGTAGAGAGCAGAGGTTGGAGACTGGGTTGCAGAAGGACTGTTACAGAGAGCATATGTTGGAGAATGTGGTGCGGAAGTTTTCTAAAAGAGAGCAGAGTTTGGAGATTTGGATGCAGAAGGACTGTTACAGAGAGAAGAGGTTGGATACTGGGGTGCAGAAGGACCGTTACAGAGACCAGAGTTTGGAGACTGCGGTATAGAAAAACTGTTAGAGAGAGCAGAGGTTTGTGACTGGGGTGCAGAAGGACTGTTACAGAGAGCAGAGTTTGGAGACTGGGGTGCAGAAGGATTATTGCAGAGCACAGAATTTTTACACTGATGTGCAGAACGACTGTTGCAGAGAGCAGTTGTTGGAGACTTGGGTGCAGAAGGACTGTTTCAGAGAGCAGATGTTGGAGACTAGGGTGAAGAAGGATCGTTGTAGAGAGCAGAAATTTGAGACTGGGGTGCGAAAGGACTGTTACAGAGAACAGAGGTTGGAGACTGGGGTGCAGAAGGCCTGTTACAGAAGAGTTTGGAGAAAGGGTGCAGAAGGACTGTTACAGAGGGAAGACGTTGGAGACTGGGTTGCAGAAAGATCTTACACAGAGCAGAGGTTCGAGACTAAGGTGCAGAACGACTGTTACAAAGAGTAGAATTTGGAGACTGAGGTATAGAAGGATTGTTAAATAGAGCAGATGTTGGAGACTGGGGTGCAGAAGGACTTTTTAAGATAGCAGAGGTTGGAGACTGGGGTGTAAAAGGACTGTTGGAGAGAGCAGAGTTTGGAGACTGGGTGCAGAAAGAATGTTGCAGAGAGAAGAGTTTGGAGACTGAGATGCAGGAGTGTTATTGAGATCACAGGTTAGAGACTGGGGTGCAGAAGGACTGATAGAGAAAGCAGAGGTTGGAGACTGTGGTGCAGAAGGAAAATTACAGAGAGCACACTTTGGAGACCGCAGTACAGGAGGCCTGTTACAGAAAGCTGAGGTTGGAGACTGCGGTTAAGAAGGACTGTTTCAGAGTGCAGATGGTGGAGACAGGGGTGCAGAAGAACTGTTGCAGAGAGAAGAGGTCTGAGACAGGGGTGCAGAAGAACTGTCGCAGAGAGCAGAGGTTGGAGACTGAGGTGCAGAAAGAATGTTACAGAGAGCAGAGGTTGGAGACTGGGGTGCAGAAGTACTGATACAGAGAGCAGAGGTTGGAGACTGTGGTGTAGAACGACCGTTAGAGAGAGAAGATTTTGGAGACTGTAGTACAGAAAGACTGTTACAGTGTTGATACGTTGGAGACTAGGGTAGAAAAGGACTGTACCAGAGAGCAGATGTTAAAAACTGTAGTTCAGAATGACTGTTACCGAGAACAGAGGTTAGAGAATGGGGTGTAGAAGGACTGTTGCAGAGAGCAGAGGTTGGAGACTGAGGTGTAGAAGGACTGTTATAGAGAGCAGAGTTTGGAGACTAGGGTGCAGAAGAATCTTACAGAGAGCAAAGGTTGGAGACAGGAATGCAGAAGTACTTTTGCAGAGAGCAGAGGTTGGAGACTTGGGTGCAGAAGGACTGTATAGAGAACAGTTTGGAGATGGGGAGAAGAAGGATTGTTACAGAGAACAGAGGTTGGAGACTCAGGTGCAGCAGTAGCATCGAAGAAAGCAGAGGTTGGAGACTGTGGTGGAGAAGGAATGTTACTGGGAGCAGAGTTTTGAAACTGTGGTGCAGAAGGATATTACAGAGAGCAGGTTGGAGACAGGGATTCAGAAGGACTGTTGCATAGAGCAGATGTTGGAGACTGGGATGCAGAAGGATCATTGCAGAGAGAAGAGTTTGGAGACTGGGGTGCAGAAAGATCGTTGCAGACAGCAGAGGTTAGAGACTGGGGAGCAGAAGGACTGTTACAGAGAGAAGAGTTTGGAGACTGAGGTGCAGAAGAATCGTTGCTGAGAGCAGAGGTTGGAGACTGAGGTGCAAAAAGACTGTTACAGAGAGTAGAGGTTGGAGATTGGGGTGCAAAAGACCTGTTACAGAGAGCAGAGGTTCGAGACTAGGTTGCAGAAGAACTGTTACAGGGAGCAGAGTTTTTAGACAAGGTTGCACAAGGATCTTACAGAGAGAAGAGGTTGTACACCAAGGTGCAGCAGGACTGTAAGAGAGAGCAGATGTTGGAGACTAGGGTGCAGAAAGATCATTGCAGAGAATAGAGTTTTCGGACTGAGGTGTAGAAGGAATTTTGCAGAGAGCAGATTTTGAAGACTGGTTTTCAGAAGGACTGTTGTAGAAAGCAGAGTTTGTAGATTGAGGTGCAGAAGCACTGTTACAGAGAGAAGACGTTGGAGAATGGAGTGCAAAAGGCCTGTTACAGAGAGCAGAGGTTGGAGACTGCGGTGCAGAAGGACTGTTACAGAAAGCAGAGTTTGGAGAAAGGGTTGCAGAAGGATCTTACAGAGAGCAGAGTTTGGAGACTGAGGTATAGCAGGACTGTTACAGAGAGCAGAGGTTCACACTGGGGTGCAGAAGGATCGTTGCAGAGAACAGAGTTTTCAGACTGCGGTCCAGAAGGACTGTTGCAGAGAGCAGAGTTTGGAGACTGAGATGCAGAAGGACTGTTACAGAGGGCATAGGTTGGAGACTGCCATTCAGAAGGACCATTACAAAGAGCAGAGTTTGGAGACTGTACTACAGGAGGACTGTTACAAAGATCAGAGTTTGGAGACTAGGATGAAGAAGGACTTCTGCAGAGAGCAGAGGATGGATATTGGGGTGCAGAAGGATAGTGTAGAGAGCAGAGTATTGATACTGGGGTGCAAAAGGACTGTTAAAGAGAACAGAGTTTGGAGAAGGGGTGCAGAAGGCCTGTTACAGAGGGCAGACTTTGGAGACTGGTTTGCAGAACAATCTAACAAAGAGCAAATGTTGGAGACTGAGGTGCAGAAGGACTTTTAAAGAAAGTAGATGTTGGAGACTTAGGAGCAGAAGGAGTGTTGTAGAGAGCAGAGTTTGGAGACTGAGGTCCAGAAGGATTGTTACAGAGATGAGAGTGTGGAGACTGGGGTGCAGAAGGACAGTTACAGGCAGCACAGATGGAGACTGGGGTGAAGAAGAAATGTTGCAAAGAGTAGACGTTGGAGACTCGGGTGCAGAAGAACTGTTACTGAGAGCAGACGTTGGAGACTGGGGTGCAGAAGGACTGTTACTGAGAGCAGAGGTTGGAGAATGGGGTGCAGAAGAACTGATACAGAAAGCAGACGTTGGAGACTGGGGTGCAGAAGGACCGTTACAGAGAGCAGAGTTTTGAGACTGCCGTACAGAAAAACTGTTACAGAGAGCAGAGGTTAGAGACTGAGGTGCAGAAGGAGTGTTCCAGGGAGTAGCGGTTGGAGACTTTGGTGCAGGAGGACTGTGGCAGAGAGCAGAGTTTGGAGACTGAGATGAAGAAAGACTGTTACAAAGAGCAGAGGTTGGAGACTGAGGAGCAGAAGCACTGTTACAGAGACAAGAGGTTGGAGACTGAGGTGCAGAAGGACTGTTGCAGAGAGCAGACATGGAGACTGAGATGCAAAAGGATCGATACAGAGAGCAGCGATTGGAGACTTGGGTGCAGAAGAACTGATACAGAAAGCAGAGGTTGGAGACTCGGGTGCAGAAGGACCCTCACAGAAAGCAGAGGTTTGAGACTGCAGTACAGAAGGACTTTTACAGAAAGTAGAGGTTGGAGACTGGGGTGGAAAAGAACTGTTTTAGAGAGCAAATGTTGGAGTCTGTGGTGAAAAAGGACTCTTGGAGAGATCTTAGGATGGAGACTGGAGTGTAGAAGTACTGTTGCAGAGAGCAGAGTTTGTAGACTGAGTTGCAGAAGGACTGTTACAGTGGACAGAGTTTGCAGACTGTGGTGGAAAACGACATATACAGAAAGGAGAGGTTGGATACTGCGGTGCATAAAGACCCTTACAAAGAACAAAGGTTGGAGACTACGGTACAGAAGGACTGTTACAGAGAGCAGAGGTTGGAGACTGGGGTGCAGAATAACTGTTGCAGAGAACAGAGATTAGAGACTGGGGTGCAGAAAGTTCGTTGGGGCGAGCAGAGTATGGAGACTGGAGTGAAGAAAGACTGTTGTAGAGAGCAGAATTTGAAGACTGGTGTGTAGAAGAAATTTTTCAGAAGCAGATGTTAGAAACTTTGGTGCAGAAGGACTGTTGCATAGAGTAGAGGTTGGAAACTGGGGTGCAGAAGGATAGTTAAAGAGAGCAGAGGATGGAAACTGCAGTGCAGAAAGATCGTTGCAGAGAGCAGAGGTTGGAGACTGGGGTTCAGAAGATAGTTAAAGAGAGCAGAGTTTGGAGAGGGGGTTGCAGAAAGATCGTTGCAGAGAAAAGAGGTTGGAGACTGGAGCGCATAAGGATCGTTAAAGAGAGCAGAGTTTCGAGATTATGGTTAAGAAGGACTTTTACAGAGAGCACGGGTTGAAGACTGGGGTGCAGTAGGACTTTTACAGAGAGCACAGGTCGGAGACTGAGGTGCAGAAAAACTGTTGCAGAGGGCAAAGTTTGGAGTCTGGGGTTAAGTTTGAGTGATACAGAGAGCAGAGGATGGAGAATGAGGTGCAGAAGGACCGTGACAGAGACCAGAGGTTGGAGACTGCTTTACAGAAAAACTGTTACAGAGAGCAGAGGTTTGAGACAGGTGTTCAGAAGGATGTGACAGACAGCAAAGTTTGGAGACTGGGGTGCAGAAGGACATTTGCGGAGAGCAGAAGTTGGAGCCTGGGGTGCAGAAGAATCGTTGAAGAAAGAAGAGTTTGGAGACTGGGGTCAAAACTCCTGTTACTGACAGCAGAGGTTGGAGATTGGGGTGCAGAAGTCCTGTTACAGAGAGCAGTGCTTGGAGACTGGGGTGCAGAAGGTCAGTTACAGAGAGCAGAGGTTTTAGCCTTGGGTGCAGAAGGCACGTTACAGAGAGCAGAGGTTTGAGACTGGGGTGTAGAAGGACTGTTGCAGAGAGTAGAGCTTGGATATTGGCGTCCAGAAGGAACTGTTGGCGAGAGAAGAGGTTGGAGACTGGGGTAGAGAAGGACTGCTGCAGAAAGTAGAGGTTGGAGACTGAGGTGCAGAAAGACTGGTACAGAGAGCAGAGGTTGGAGACTGGGGTGCAGAAGGACTTATACAGAAAGCAGACGTCGGTGACCTGGGTGCAGAACGATTGTTTCAGAGAGCTGAGGTTGAAGACTGGGGTGGAGAAAGACTGTTGCAGAGAGCAGATGCTGGAGACTGGGGTGCAGAAGGACTGTTGCAGAGAGCAGAGATTGGAGACTAGGGTGCAGAAGGAGTATTGTAGAGAGCAGATGTTGCAGACTGAGGTGCAGAAGGACTGTTACAGAGAGAAGAGTTTAGAGAATGTTGTGCAGAATTACTGATACAGAAAGCAGAGGTTGGAGACTTGGTTGCAGAAGAAACCTTACAGAGAACAGAGGTTGGAGACTGCGGTACAGAAGGACTGTTACAGAGAGCTGAGTTTAGAGACTTGGGTACAGAATAAGTGTTGTAGAGAAAAGAGGTTGGAGACTGGGGTGCAGAAAGACCATTGCAGAAAGCAGATGTTGGAGACTGGGTTTCAGAAGGATCTTACAGAGAGCAGAGTTTTGACACTGAGGTGCAGAAGGACTGTGGCAGAGAAAAGAGTTTGGAGATTGGGGCGCTGAAGGACTGTAGCAGAGAGCAGAGGTTGGAGTCTGAGGTGCAGAAAGTCTGCTACAGAGAGCAGAGGTTAAAGACCGGGGTGCAGAAAGACTGTTGCAGAGAGCAGAAGTTGCAGAGTGAGGTGCAGAATGACTGTTGTAAAGAACAGAGATTTGAGACTCGGGTGCAAAAAGACCATTGCAGAAAGCAGAGTTTGAAGACAGGGTTTCAGAAGGATCTTACAGAGAGCAGAGGTTAGACACTGAGGTGCAGAAGGACTGTTGAAGAGAGCAGAAGTTGGAGATTGGGACACAGAAAGACTGTTGCGGAGAGAGAGGCTGGAGTCTGACATGCAGAAAGAAAGTTACAGAGAGCAGAGGTTGGAGACTGGGCTTCAGAAAAACTGATGCAGAAAGCAGAGTTTGGAGACTGGGGAGCAGAAAGGTCCTTACAGTGAGCAGAGTTTGGAGACTGCAGTACAGTAGGACTGTTAAAGAGAGCAGAGGTTGGAGACTGGGGTCTAGAAGGACTGTGGCAGAGAGCAGATTTTGGAGACTAGGGTGCAGAAGAACTGTTACAGAGAGAAGAGGTTGGAGATTTGGGTGCAAACAGCCTGTTACACAGATCAGAGTTTGGAGACTGGGGTGCAGAAGGACTGTTGCAGAGAGCAAAGATGAAGACTAGGGTTAAGAAGGAGTGTTGCAGAGAGCAGAGTTTTCACAGTTAGGTGCAGAAGGAATTTAACAGAGAGCAGAGTTTGGAGACTGTGTTGCAGAAGGACTGATACAGAAAGCAGAGGTTGAGGATTGGAGTGAAGAAGGACCCTTAAAGAGAATAGAGGTTAAAGACTGTGGTACAGAAGAACTGTTGTGGAGAACAGAGATTGGAGACTTATGTGCAGAGGGCCCATTACAGAGAGCAGAGTTTGGAGACTGGGGTGCAGAAGGAATATTACAGAGAGAAGAATTTGGACACTGGGGTTCAGAAGGATCTTACAGAGAGAAGAGTTTGGAAACTGGGGTGCAGAAGGAGTGTTGCAGAGAGCAGAGTTTGGAGCCTTGGGTGCAGAAGGATCATTGCAGAGAGCAGAGTTGGGAGACTGGGGTGCAGAAGGACTCTTACAGAAAGCAGAGTTTGGAGACTGGTTTTCAGAAGGATCTTACACAGAGAAGAGGTTGAAGACTGAGGTGCAGAAGGACTGTTACAGAGAGTAGATGTAGTAGACTGAGGTGCAGAGAGACCGTTGCCAAGAGCAGGGTTTGGAGACTGAGGTGCAGAAGGACTTTTGCAGACAGAAGAGGTTGGAGACTTACGTGTAGAAGGACTCTTGCAGAGAGCAGAGGTTGGAGATTGGGGTGCAGAAGGACTGTTGCAGAGAGCAGAATTTGGAGACTTAGGTGCAGAAGGACTGTGACAGAGAGCAGAGCTTAAAGACTTGAGTGCAGAAGGACTGATACAGAAAGCAGAGGTATGAGACTGGGGTGCAGAAGGACCGTTACAGAGAGAAGTGTTTGGAAACTGCAGTACAGAAGGACTGTTACATAGAGCAGATGTTGGAGACTGGGGTGGAGAAGAACTGTTGCAGAGATCAAATGTTGGAGACTGGGGTGCAGTAGGACTGTTGCAGAGAGTAGAGGTTGAAGATTGGGGTGTAGAAGAACCGTTGCAGAGAGTATAGTTTGGAGACTGGGGTGAAGAAGGACCGTTGCAGAGAGGAGAGGTGGGAGAGTGAGGTGCAGAAGGATTGTTACAGAGTGCAGAGTTAAGATACTGGGGTCCAGAAGGTTGACCCAGAGAGTAAAGGTTGGATACTGGGGTGGAGAAGGCCTGTTACACAGAGCAGAGTTTGGAGACTGAGGTGCTGAAGGATCGTTACAGAGAGCTGTGTTTGGAGACTGAGGTGCAGAAAGACTGTTACAGAGAGCAGAGTTTGGAGATTGGGGTGCAGAAGAACTGTTACAGAGAGCAGAGGTTGGAGACTGGGGTGCAGAAGGCCTTTTACAGAGAGAATAGGTATGAGACTGAGATGCAGAATGATTGTTACTAAGAGCAAAGGTTGGAGACTGGGGTTCAGAAGGACAGTTAGAGAGAGCACTAGTTGGAGACTGGGGTCAAGAAGAAATGTTGCAGAGAGCAGAGTTTTGAGACTGGGGTTCAGAAAGACTGTTTCACAGAGCACAGTTTGGAGACTGCGGTACAGAAGGACTGTTACAGAGAGTAGAGCTTTGAGACTGGGGTGCAGAAGGAATGTCACAGAGAGTACAGTTTGAAAACTGGGGTGCAGTATGATTTTATAGAGACCAGATGTTGGAGACTGGGGTGCAGAAGGACTCTTGCAGAGAGCAGACGTTGAAGACTGGGGTGCAGAATGATCGTTGCTGAGAGTAGAGGTTGGAGACTCGGGTGTAGAAGGACTGTTGCAGAGAGCAGATGTTGGAGACTGAGGTTCAGAAGGACTGTTAGAGAGAGGAGAGGTTGGAGACTGGGGTGCAGAAGGACCCTTACTGAGAGCAGAGTTTGGAGACTGCAGTACAGAAGGACTGATACAGAGAGCAGAGTTTGGAGACTAGGGTGCAGAAGGACTATTGCAAAGAAAAGTGTTTGGAGACTGGGTTGTAGAAGAAATTTTGCAGAGCACAGAGGTTGGAGAATGAGGTGCAGAGGGTCGTTGCATATAGAAGAGTATTGAGACTGGGGTGCAGCAGGCCTGTAACAGAGAGCAGAAGTTGGAGACTTGGGTGCAGAAGGATCATAGCAGAGAGCAGAGTTTGGAGAGTGAGGTGCAGAAGGATCCTTGCAGAGAGCAGAGATTTGAGACTGTGATGCAGAATGATCATTACAGAGAGCAGAGGATGAAGACTGGGGTGCAGAAGAACAGTTACAAAGAGCACAGGTGGAGACTGGGGTTCAGAAAAAATGTTGCAGAGAGCAGAAGGTGGAGACTGCGGTGCAAAATGACTTTTGCAGAGAGCAGAGGTTGGAAACGGGTGCAGAAGAACTGATACATAAATCAGACGTTGGAGACTGCGGTGCAGAAATACCGTTACAGAGTACAAAGTTTGGAGACTGCGGTACAAAAGGACTTTAACTGAGAGCAGATGTTAGAAACTGTGGGGCAGAAGGACAGATGCAGAGAAGAGAGCTTGGAGATTGGGGTGCAGAAGGACTGTAGCAGAGAGCAGAGGTTGGAGACTGGGGTGAATAAGGATCGCTGCAGAGAGCAGATGTTGGAGACTGGTGTGTAGAAGGACGTTTGCACAGAGCAGAAGTTTGAGACTGGGGTGCAGAAGGACTGTTGCAGAGAGCAGAGTTTGGAGACTGAGGTGCAGAAGGATTGTTAGAAAGCAGAGCTAGGATACTGGGGTACAGAAAAAATGTTGCAGAGAACAGAAGGTGGAGACTGAGGTGAAGAAGGACTTTTGCAGAGAGCAGAATTTGGAAACTGGGGTGCAGAAGGACTGTTACAGAGAGCAGAGATTGGAGACTGGGGTGCAGAATAACTGATATGGAAAAAAGTGTTTTTAACCTGGGATGCAGAAGGACTGTTGCAGATAACAGAGGTTGGATTCTGGGGTTCAGTAGGACCGTTGCAGAGAGCAGAGGTTGGAGACTGAGGTGAAGAAGGACTGTTATTAAGAGCAAAGTTTGGAAACCGGGGAGAAAAAGGATCTTACAGAGAGAAGAGGTAGGAGACTGGGTTGCAGAAGGACTGTTGCAGAGAGCAGAGGTTGGAGACTGAGGTGCAGAAGGATCATTGCAGAGAGGAGAGGTTGGAGACTGAGGTGCATTAGGCCTGTTACAGAGAGCAGAGTTTGGAGACTGGGGTGCAAAAAACCTGATAGAGAGAAGAGGTTTTAGACTTGTGTGCAGAAGAATTGTTACAGATAGCACAGTTTGGAGACTGGGGTGCAGAAGGATCGTTGCAGATATCAGAGGTTTCAGACTGAGGCTTAGAAGGACTGTTACAGAGAGCTGAGGTTGGAGTCTGATTTGGAGAAAGACTGTTTCAGAGAGCTGATATTGGATCCTGGGGTGCTGAAGGATAGTTGCAGAGACCACAGGTTGGAGACTGGGGTGCAGAAGGCTTGTTACAGAGATCAACAGTTGAAGACTGGGGTGCAGAAGGCCTGTTACAGAGAGCAGAGGTTGGAGACTGGGGTGCAGAAGGATTGTTACAGAGAATAGAGGTTGAATACTGGGGTGCAGAAGGACCATTACAAAGAGCAAAGGTTGGAGACGGAGGTGCAGAAGGACTTTTACAGAGAGCAGAGTTTGGATACTGGGGTTCAGAAGGACGGTTACAGAGAGCAGAGTTTGGAGACTGAGGTGCAGAAGGATCATTGCAGAGAGAAAAGGTTGGAGACTGGGGTGCAGAAAACCTTTTAGAGAGAGCAGAGTTTGGAGACTTGGGTGCAGAAGACCTTGTACAGAGAGCAGAGGTTGGAGACTGGGTGCAGAAGGATTGTTACAGATAGCACAATTTGGAGACTGGGGTTCAGAATTGTCGTTGCAGAGAGCAGAGGTTACAGACTGAGGCTTAGAAGGACTGTTACATAGAGCAGAGGTTGAAATCTTAGGTGCAGAAAGACTGTTACAGAAAGCAGAGGTTGGCAGTTGGCGTGCAGAAGGACCGTGATAGAGAGAAAAGGTTGGAGACTGGGGTTCAGAAAACCTGTTACAGAGAGAAGAGTTTGGAGACTGGGTGCAGAAGACCTTGTACAGAGAGCAGACGTTGGAGACTGGGGTCCAGAAAGATTGTTACAGAGAGCAGAGGTTCGAGACTGGGGTGCAGAAGTACTATTACAGAGAGCGATGTTTGGAGACTGAGGTGCAGAAGGACTTATACAGAGAGCAGAGGTTGAATACTGAAGTGCAGAAGGACTGTTACAGAGAGCAGAGTTTGGATACTGAGGTGCAGAAGGATTGTTATAGAGAGCAGAGGTTTGAGACTGAAGTGCAGAAGGAGTCTTACAGAGAACAGAGGTTGGAGACTGGGGTGCAGAAAGATCATTTCAGAGAGCAGAGGTTGAAGACTGAGGGACAGTAGGATGGTTGCAGAGAGCAGAGGTTTCAGACTGTGATGCAGTAAGATCGTTACAGAGAGCAGAGGTTGGAGACTGGGGTGCAGAAGGACAGTTACAGAGAGCACAGATAAAGACTGGGGTGCAGAAGAAATGTTGCAGAGAGCAGAAGTTTGAGACTAGAGTGCAGAAGGACTGTTACTGAGAGCCGAGGTTGGAGAATGGGGTGAAGACGAACTGATACAGAAAGCTGATGTTGGAGACTGGGGTGCAGAAGGACCGTTACAGAGAGCAGAGTTTGGAGACTGAGGTACAGAAGGACTGTTACAGAGAGCAGAGGTTGGAGACTTAGGTGCAGAAGGACTGATGCAGAAAATAGAAATTGGTGACTGGGGTGCAGAAGAACCATTGCAGAGAGCAGAGTTTGGAAACTGAGGTACAGAAGGATTTATACAGAGAGCAGAGTTTGGAGACTTTGGTGCAGAAGGACTGTTGCAGAGAGCAGAGGATGGAGCCTGAGGTGAAGAAGAATCGTTGCAGAGAGAAGAGGTGGGAGACTGGGTTTCAGAAAGCCTATTACAGAGTGCAGAGTTTGAAGAGTGGGGTGCAGAAGGTCTGTTACAGAGCAGAGTTTTGAGCCTGGGGTGCAGAAACACTGTTACATATAGCACAGTTTCGAGATTGGGTTGCAGAAAGATCTTATAGAGAGCATTTTGGAGTCTGAGGTTCAAAAGTTTTGTTACAGAGAGCAAAGTTTGGAAACGTGGGTGCACAACGATTGGTGCAGAGACCAGAGTTTTCAGACTGAGGTGTAGAAGGACTGTTGCACAGAGCAGATATTGGATCCTGGGGTGCTGAAGGATCACTGAAGAGAGCACAGGTTGGAGACTGGGGTGCAGAAGGCATGTTACATAGAGCAGTGTTTTGAGACTGGGGTGCAGAAAGACTGTTACAGAGAGCAGAGTTTTAAGAATGGGTTGCAGCAGGATCTTACAGAAAGAAGATTTTGGAGACTGAGGTGCAGAAGGACTTTTAAAGAGAGTAGAGGTTGGAGATTTAGGAGCAGAAGGACTGTTGTAGAGAGCAGAGGTTGGAGACTGAGGTCCAGAAGGATTGTTACAGAGATCAGAGGGTGGAGACTGGGGTGCAGAAGGAGTGCAACAGAGAGCAGAATTTGGAGATTGGGGTTCAGAAAAACTGTTACCGAGAGCAGATGTTGGAGCCTGGGGTGCAGAAGGAGTGTTGCAGAGAGCAGAGTTTGGAGACTTAGGTGCAGAAAGAGTGTTACAAATATCAGCGGTTGGAAACTGGGGTGCAGAAGGACCATTGCAGAGAGCAGAAGTTGGAACCTGGGGAGAATAAGGATCGTTGCAGACAGCAGATGTTGGACACTGTGGTACAGAAGGACTGTTACAGAGAGCAGAGTTTTAAGAATGGTTTGCAGAAGGATCTTACAGAGAGCAGATTTTGGAAACTGAGGTGCAGAAGGACTTTTACAGAGAGTAGAGATTGGAGACTTAGGAGCAGAAGGACTGTTGTAGAGAGCAGAGTTTGGAGACTGAGGTCCAGAATGATTGTTACAGAGATCAGAGGGTGGAGACTGGGGTGCAGAAGGAGTGTTACAGAGAGCAGAGTTTGGAGATTGGGGTGCAGAAAAACTGTTACCGAGAGCAGAGGTTGGAGACTGGGGTGCAGAAGGACTGTTACAGAGAGCAGAGTTTGGAGACTTAGGAGCAGGACT
The DNA here is from genome assembly GCF_052094955.1 of Ictidomys tridecemlineatus. NCBI lineage: Eukaryota > Metazoa > Chordata > Mammalia > Rodentia > Sciuridae > Ictidomys > Ictidomys tridecemlineatus. The sequence continues at coordinate 34,627 of NW_027523021.1, read as the reverse complement.
GTTGTAGAGAGCAGAGGTTGGAGACTGAGGTCCAGAAGGATTGTTACAGAGATCAGAGGTAAAGACTGGGGTGCAGAAGGAGTGTAACAGAGAGCAGAGTATGGAGATTGAGGTGCAGAAAAACTGTTACCGAGAGCAGAGGTTGGAGACTGGGGTGCAGAAAGACTGTTGCAGAGAGCAGAGTTTGGAGACTTAGGTGCAAAAGGACTGTTACAAAGAGCAGTGGTCGGAAACTGGGGTGCAGAAGGACCATTGCAAAGAGCAGAAATTGAAACCTGGGTAGAATAAGGATCATTGTAGAGAGCAGATGTTGGACACTGGGGTGCAGAAGGACTGTTACAGAGAGCAGAGTTTTAAGAATGGGTTGCAGAAGAATCTTACAGAGAGCAGATTTTGGAGACTGAGGTGCAGAAGGACTTTTACAGAGAGTAGAGGTTGGAAACTTAGGAGCAGAATGACTGTTGTAGAGAGCAGAGATTGAAGACTGAGTTCCAGAATGATTGTTACAGAGATAAGAGGGTGGAGACTGGGGTGCAGAAGGAGTGTTACTGAGAGCAGAGTTTGGAAACTCTGGTGCAGAAAAACTGGTACCGAGAGCAGAGTTTGGAGACTGGGGTGCAGATGTTGGAGACTGGTGTGAAGAAGAATTTTTGCAGAGAGCAGTGGTTTGAGACTGGGGTGTAGAAGGACTGTTGCAGAGAAAAGAGGATGAAGACTGGGGTGCAGAAGGACTGTTGCAGAGAGCAGAGGTTACAGACTGAGGTGCAGAAGGACTGTCACAGAGAGCAGAGGCAGGAGACTGGGGTGAAGAATAACTGATATGGAAAGTAGAGTTTGGAGACTGGGGTGCAGAAGGACGGTTACAGACAGCAGAGGTTGAAGACTGCAGTATAGAAGAACTGTTACAGAGAGCAGAGTTTGAAGACTGGGGTTCAGAAGGACTGTTGCAGAGAACAGAGGTTGGAAACTGGGGTGCAGAAGGGCTGTCACAGAGAGCAGAGTTTGGAGACTGAGTTGCAGAAGGATTGTTACAGAGAGCAGAGGTTGAAAACTGAGGTGCAGAACGATCTTTGCAGAGAGCAGAGGTTGGAGATTGGGGTGCAGAAAGATCGTTGCAGAGAGCAGTGGTTTGAGACTGGGGTGTAGAAGGACTGTTGCAGAGAGAAGAGAATGGAGACTGGGGTGCAGAAGGACTGTTGCAGAGAGCAGAGGTTACAGAATGAGGTGCAGAAGGACTGTCACAGAGAGCAGAGACTGGAGACGGGTGCAGAATAACTGATATGAAAAGTAGAATTTGGAGACTGGGGTGCAGAAGGACGGTTACAGACAGCAGAGGTTGGAGACTGCAGTATAGAAGAATTGTTACAGAGAGCAGGGTTTGAAGCCTGGGGTTCAGAAGGACTGTTGTAGAGAACAGAGGTTGGAAACTGGGGTGCAGAAGGGCTGTCATAGAGAGCAGAGTTTGGAGACTGAGTTGCAGAAGGATTGTTTCAGAGAGAAGAGGTTGAAAACTGAGGTGCAGAACTATCGTTGCAGAGAGAAAAGGTTGGAGACTGGGGTGCAGAAGGCCTGTTACAGAGAGCAGAATTTGGAGACTGGGGTGCAGAAGACCTGTTACAGAGAGCAGAGTTTGGAGACTGGGGTGAAGAAGGATTGTTACAGATAGCACAGTTTGGAGACTGGAGTGCAGAAGGATCGTTGGAGAGAGCAGAGGTTTCAGACTGAGGCTTAGAAGGACTTATACAGAGAGCAGAGTTTGGAATCTGAGGTTCAGAAGGACTGTTACAGAAAGCAGAGTTTGGCAATTCGCAAGTAGAAGGACCGTTATTAAGTGAAGAGGTTGGAGACTGCGGTACAGAAGGAATTTTACAGAGAGCAGAGTTTGGAGACTGGGGTGAAGTAGGACCGTTGCAGAGAGCAGATGTTGGACACTGGGGTTGAGTAGGAATGTTACAAAGAGCAGTCGTTGGAGACTGAGGTGCAGAAGGATTGTTACAGAGAGCAGAGTTGCAGACTGGGGAGCAGAAGGACCATTACAGAGAGCAAAGTTTGGAGACTGAGGTGCAGAAGAACTTTTACAGAGAGCAGAGTTTGGATACTGGGGTGCAGAGGCACTGCTACAGAGAGCAGAGTTTGGAGATTGGGATGAAAAAGGATCTTCCACAGAGCAGAGTCTGGAGACTGGTGGGCAGAAGGACTGTTGCAGAGAGCAGAGTTTGGAGACTGAGGTGCAGAAGGATCGTTGCAGAGAGAAGAGGTTGGAGACTGGGGTGGAGAAGGACTGTTACAGACAGCAGAGATTGGAGACTGAGGTTCAGAAGGATCGTTTCAGAAAGTAGAGGTTAGAGACTGGAGTGCAGAAAGACCCTTACAGATTGCAGAGTTTGGATACTGAGGTGCAGAAAGACTTTTACAAAGAGGAGAGTTTGGAGACTGGGCTGTCAAAGGATTATTACAGAGAGCAGAGGATGGAGACTGGGGTGCAGAAGGAGTGTTACAGAGAGCAGAGTTTGGAGATTGGGGTTCAGAAGAACTGTTACAGAGAGCAGAGATTGGAGACTGTGGTTCAGAAGGCCTGTTACAGATAGCAGAGTTTGGAGATGAGGTGCAGAAGGATCGTTACAGAGAGCAGAGGTTGGAGACTGAGGTTCAGAAGGATTGTTACAGATAGCAGATTTTTGACACTGATGTGCAGAAGGACTGTTACAGAGAGCAGAGCTTGGAGTATGGGGTGCAAAAGGACTGTTGCAGAGAGAAGAGTTTGAAGACTGGGGTGCAGAAGGATCCTTGCAGAGAGCAGAGTTTGGAGACTGAGGTGCAGAAGGATAGCGAAAGAGAGCAGAGTTTGAAGACAAAGGTGCAAAAGGATCTTACAGAAAGCAGAGGTTGGAGACTGAGGGCAGAAGGACTGTTGCAGAGAGCAGAGGTTGGAGAATGAGGTGCAGAATGATCGTTTCAGAGAGAAGAAGTTGGAGACTGGGGTGAAGAAGGCCTGTTACAGAGGGCAGAGGTTGGAGACTGGGGTGCTTAAGGCCTGTTACAGAGAGCAGAGGTTGGAGACTGGGGTGCAGAAGGACTGTTACAGATAGAACAGTTTATAGACTGAGGTGCAGAATGATATTATAGAGAGCAGAGTTTGGAGAGTGAGGTGCAAAAGGAATGTTACAGAGAGCAGAGTTTGAGACTGGGTTGCAGAATGATTTTTAAAGAGAGCATAGTTTTCAGACTCAAGTGCAGAAGGACTGTTGCAGAGAGCAGATGTTCGAGAGTGGGGTTCAGAAGGACTCTTTCAGAGAGCAGAACTTGGATACTGGGGTGCAGAAAGATTCTTGCAGGGTGCAGAGTTTGGAGACTGGGGTGCAGAAGGCCTGTTACAGATATCACAGTTTGGAGATTGTTGTGCAGAAGGATATTATAGAGAGAAGAGTTTGGAGACTGAGGTGTAGAAAGACTTTTACAGAGAGTAGGGGTTGGAGACTGGGGTTCAGAATGATTGTTGCAGAGAGCAGAATTTTCAGACTGAGGTGCAGAAGAAGTGTTGCAGAGAGCAGATATTCGCGACTGGGGTGCAGTAGGAGTGTTTCAGGGAGCAGAACTTGGAGACTGGGTTGGAGAAGGATTGTTGCAGGGAGCAGAGGTTGGAGACTGGGGTGCAGAAAGACTGGTATAGAGAGTAGAGGTTTTAGCCTGGGGTGCAGAAGCCCTGGTACAGAGAGCAGATCTTTGACACTGTTGTGCAGAATGATTGCTGATAGCTGGTGAGTCTCCTTCTGGACACTTTCTTTTCTGCACAGTCCATCAGGCCCTCTCACCTCACCCTGCTCTCTTTTGGCTTTATGAGCACCTGTGACTTCCACAGTCACTCTAAGCCATGACTCCCAGGCCTATCTCCTGGGAACATGTACCACTGCCTTCTGGAATCTTCTTGGGGAGACCCCGCAGGTACCCAGACTCCAGGCCCAACTTCCTTTCCTCCTTTCGTCTCCCCAGACACGCTTCTTTTCCTTTTTTTTATTTTTTAATGAGTGAACCCACTGTCACTAAGCTACCCAACAGACCAGGTCCCCTCTTGTGTCCTCGTCACCAGGACTTTAAAGTGCTCCACCCAGGGCTCCTCTTCAGAGCTTTTCCCCAAGCTCCAAATGTCACATCTTCAGTTACCAGATATTTCCTTTTAATCTTGTTTTTTGCACCCGATTACTCTCCCAGACTACATGAAGGAATTCTAACCAAAGCACATGGACTGTAGGTACTATTATTGCTTAGAAATAAGGTATCCCCCCACCAAAAGCTCAGGGTCAGCCACAGTAGCAGTGTTCAGAGGTGAAATGTTTAGACTGTGAGACTTGTGACCTAATCTGTGGATCCATCCATTTTGTGAGTTAATTATCTGAAAGGCCCACTGTACTGAGAGGAGTGTGGGCAGGTGGAGTGTGGCCAGGGATATGCCATGGGGAATCACATCTTGTCCCCTGCGAACTGTCTCCTCCCATCCCTTCCCCTGCCCCAAGCTTCTGGCTGCCATGAGCTAGGAATGCTTCCCCCCTTGTTTCCTTCCACCTCGGCGTCCCACCTAATCTCAGGCAGGCAGCAATGGGTCAGCTGGCCCCAGACCAAACCTCCAAGCCAAGAGGCCAGAGTGCATCTCCCTCTCCGGGTTGTTCTGCTCAGGCCTGTGGTAACTGTGGCAACCATGGACTGACCCAGGGAATAGGTGTTATGAGTGGATTGGACCCACAAACGTTTCCTAAATTCAAAGATTCTGTCATTTTCATAGCTCAAGACATTTCCTTCTGGATGGCCTGTTTCCAGCCTGCCCTCACCTAGAATGCAGTCTACTAGTGATTATTGAGATTCTCCAGCCGTCCTGGTCCTGCCCATTTGCACACCACAGCTAGCTCCTAGGCAGCCACACCCATGGACATCCTGCTGCCCACTGAGGAGATAAGAGAGATTTTTTGAGGACCCTGTTAGAAGTCCACTCTTATTTTTTTTATGGACCACACTCAGAGGGCATGTTTCAGGCAGTCCTTCACATACGTCTTTTAGAAATCAGACTCACAATGATTTTTGTGATTCTCTCCCAGGCTCCAATAACTACCGCTCTACTCCCTACTTCTCTAAGATCAACTTTTTAGCTTCCAAAAAGAAGTGATAAACTGTTATTTCTCTTTATGTGTCTGGCTTATTTAACTTAATATAATGTCTCCCATGAGCTAGATTTAAATAGAAACAGCACAACTAATTCTTATATGTCAGATTTAATTTTTATTCTGAAGAGATAATTCGAAGTGGTCACATATGTTTATGTAGGAAAATGTTCATTAAAATATTTATAGGACTGGAGATGATCTGAATGTTTAGCCAAAGGGGAGAGATTAAGTTTATTTAAGAGAGATGTAAGCTTATTGATCATCTCAATAGATGCAGAAAAAGCATTTAACAAAATATAGCACCCCTACCTGTCAAAACAGTAGAAACACTTGTGACAGAAGGAACTTTGTAAAAGCATTGTAAAAGCTATCTATGCTAAACACAAGGCAGCATCATTCTAAGTAGAGAAAGGTTGAAAGCATTCACTCTAAAAACTGGAAGAAGACAGGGTGCCCCCTCTTTCACCACTTCTATTCAACTTCATCCTTGAAATTGCCAGAGCCATTGTACAAAAGAAAGAAATTAAAGGTATACAAATAGGTCAAAAAGAATTCAAATCTCACTCTTTGCTGATAGGATCATGTCATCTTCTTAATTTTTTTTATTAGAGCATAATAGTTATACATAGAATTTGGGTTGATTTGGAAAAGATCCTACATGCATGGAATCTGATTTACTCCATTCAGTCCCCACCCCCGTCTCCCTCCCCTTCCCGCCCCCATTCTCCTTTCTCTACTGATCTTTCTTTGGGTCATTTATCTGTTAATTTCTAACTGGTGCTTTCTATATATACATACAGGTGCAGTCCCCTGTAGTAGACTTTCATGTGCACATAACATGATCTGCGTAAGACCTTTCACATTTCCTCCCTTCCCAAACCTCTCCGCCCTCTTATTCTCCTTCTACTCCACTGATCTTCACTGTATACTTAAGATAGCCAGTCCAACCCCACTTCATCAACTTCTTTCCTCTATTTTTCTCTGGCCCTGATAATTTCAGCATTGTACAGGAATAGTTAACTTCTGCTTTTCTGAACACAGAGATCAAGATTGATGTAAAATGAGAAAAACTCTAAATTGGAAAACACTGAAGGTGAGCTTGCTACCGCTTGAGCCACATCCCCAAGATAATACAAATGGAAGAAATGATTTACAGTAGAAGGGGTAGAGAGAGAAAAGGGGAGGGGAGGGGAGTGGAGGGAGAATAGTAGAGAATAGGACTGACAGCAGAATACATCAGACACTAGAAAGGCAATATGTCAATCAATGGAAGGGTAACTGATGAGATACAGCAATCTGTATACGGGGTAAAGTTGAGAGTTCATAACCTGCTTGAATCAAACTGTGAAATATGATGTATTAAGAACTGTGTAAGGTTTTGAATGACTAACATTAAAAAAAATTTAAAAAAAAGAAGTGTAATGCATTCTGCTGTCATATATAAATAAAACAAAATGTAAAAAAAAAAAAAAGGAAACACTGAAGGCAACACCGACTGCTTCTGCAGATGATGTCTCTGCTTTGTAAATTTTTTTTTTAACATTTGAAATGAAAATGAACTTCTCCAAAAATCCTATGTTTACATAAAAGGACAACAGGAGACAGAGATTACTGAGACAGTGAAAAATGACTTCACACCATGATGAGGTCGAATGGCTTTCTGTTGGCTTCTAGCAATTCTCTGGTTACTCCCACCCACCATCACCCCTGCAAATGTGTGCAGCTCCAATGGTGTGATTTCCTGAGACCAGTCCCATACGTTATCAGTCTTCAGGCTGCTTTTCATTCGATACTATTTGCCATGTTGCTGCAGATTAACAAGCCTGTTTAGGGTGCTCTCAGTCCATTCTCGTAATGGTCTCTTTTTCTCTGTTTTGTAGCTATGACAACATTGGAAATGAGCAATCAATCATTTGTCACTGAATTCATCTTTTTGAAATTTTCCAACCACTTCGACCTACAGGGCTGGTTCTTCCTGCTCTTTCTGGTCATTCCCCTGACCACTTCTCCCAGAGAAGGCTGGACATGGACACCCTGGTATCTGTGCTCTTCTGTGTGGTGATCCCCATGTTGAAGCCCATCATTCATAGCCTGAGAAGCAACGAGGTCCAGAGTGCCCTGAGGAAGCTGGCTGGGAGAAAGACTGAAGAGTGTGATTAGAACTAGATGATGGTTTCATTCTAGGAAATGTCTTAGTTGTAGAAATATATAAACTCTTCAGCAGCAATTACAAGAGCGCTTTCTCCGTACACAGTGTCCCATGACCACTGAGGTGCCCCTCCAACCAGGGGAAGCACACTGTGCTAAGTATGTGACACATTGTGACCTCACCTGGGTTCTCTAATCCACAGGTATTTCAGAATATTTTTATTACTTTTCTCTCCAAAAAAGCCTATACCCAAAGCAGTCAATCTCCTCTCCCCCAATATTGCAGCTCTAGCCAACACTAGTGAATGTGAAGTGCTATGTGCAATGTGACTTTGACTTGCATTTTCCTAATGGATCTTGATTCTAAGTTTTAAATAAACACCATTTTTGTGTTTCTCCTTCACATGTGGAAAGACCCATGTATACACTTCAGTTTCTGTGGATATTTTTAATGAAGTGATACCATATACGCCCTTTGGATCTGACTCCTTTCACTTAGGATGTTTGCAATTTTCAGTTATATTGTAGCTTGTATAAGTATTTTAGTTTATTGCTCCTTATTGTGACTGATTTCCAACTTATGGAAATGCCACATTTTTTTGTTCATTTCCCACTGGATAGTAATTTTTACTTTGTGTCTGTGTGGGTGTCGTACTGCAGATTGAACCCGGAGCCTCCTGCACACTAAACAATGTTCTACCACTAAGCCAAAGCCCAACCCTTTTAAAAATTTTGTTTTGAGACAGGGTCTTACAAATTTGCCCAGGTTGTCCTTTAATTTGTGATCCTCCTGCCTCAGCTTCTTGAGTAGCTAGATTACAGACCTGCCTGGTCATTTTCACTTTTTCACTAATATGAATAAGATTCGTATATATAATATGAACATTATATATAATATGAACATTATATGAACATTCATGTACAAATCATTGGTGGACAACTTTTCTATATATCTTGAGTTTGTAAGTAGGAGTGGAAGAGGTGGATCGTTAACTCCATATTTAATTTTTTGAAGAAGTTCCAGATAATTTTCAGACCAGTGAAACCAGCTTAACTTATTATTAAGAGTGGTGAATAAAGCTTCTGATTTCCTCACTCCCTTAACAACACATCATTATCATTCCTTTTATTGTTACGACCCTAGAATGTGTGAAGTGCTTCATCAAATGTGCTTTAGCTTTGCCCTTCCCTGATGGCTAATCATTCTAAGATCTTTTAGGAGTACTGTTAATGTGTCTTTCCTAAGCATGAGGAAAACACCATTGTATTATGGGAATTTTTAAGTTTTAGAGACTTACCTCTTTATCTAATAATTTTATTTTTATTTTTGTGCAGTAAAATACTACAAGACTTGCAAGCTTGTTGTCTTTTCTCCATCTGTGCCCGAAAGAGCTGTTTGATGACTCTTTTTTTTCCCCTACTTTTAAACTCCATAGCAAACAATTTCTTCACTAGGTCATGAGAAGGATCATAAAATTAAGGGGCACGAAGTCATACAGGGTTTGGTAAGGGATCAGCCCTTAGCAGGAGTGGATCAGCTAAAGATAGTGGGGATGCTTTCAATATTGTGGCTTCTGATATCTGTACATCTGGCAAAGTATGTAACATGAAGGAAAAACTTCATATGTCATGCGAAATCCATCCCAATAAGTGTACACCCACCCTGAGCCCTTCTTTCCCTAGCGGGAAGGGAAGGCAGTCTTGAGGTTTCAGCCACCTACAACTTCTTAGCAGAAATATCACTCTGAACTTTGCTCACCCATATCCTAGAAGAGAGAGGACTCTGATCTTCTCTCTGCATGCTGAGAACAGGTGATTGCCAAGACATTAATGAATCCAACAGCGAATTAACTCTTCTCTATTGTTGCAGTTGAACTCAAGCCATTGCCCTTGAGTTTTGTTTGCACACTGAGGAGTCCCAGAGCAGCTGCAGAGGAAAGGCACGATGCATATTCCCAAAAAGTCAGCCCCAGACCTCTCTAAATGTCCATCACAGGAAAATGAATTATGAGAGATCAGAGGATTTTGACTCCTTCATGAGGCCACAGATATGCGACAGGCAACTTTCAAAATAACAGGTCCGTTTTGTGGTGAATAGAGACCACCAGCCAGTTTTACCAAGAGCTTTCTTTGCAGCCCAGGTGCTAGTATGGAGAGCAGCAAGGGCCACACCAAAACCAGAAATCTACGCCTCTCTGTGAGAGTTGCTGATAAATACTTTATGTACCATCACAATTTTCAAAAACACTATCCCAGAATCAGGATACACCTACACCTTAAAAACATATTGCAGAATATTTTACATATTTTCATTACCATTTTGATGGAATTTATGTAATGACCTATCATAGCACCTTTTCTATGTGTGTCTAAGTTTCCAAAATACTACTTGTATTGCCAGAGTAGAAATAACTTCAGAGGTTATCACAAAACCTGAGGGACTTAGCATGATGCCTTCAGTACTGGAAGAAAACCCAAAACATAACCAGAAACCCTGGGATGCCTAAATTCCTTAAGTGAGATGATGTGTGTAGAAAATTACTTATGGTAAACAATAGATAATGCTAAGTGTAAATCCTCTGCTTTTGATGAGCAGGACAGAAAGGAATAATTTTTAGGGAGAAAGTATAAAAACACATTCCCATTATGATACAATACAGCATAACAATAGACCTACCAAAATATCTGTTTAAATAAAAATCATTATTTTAGAAGAAGTTATGTTTAGAAACGTATTCATTCACTAACTAGGGGTTTTCATCTTTATCATACAACACATGGATGCTTGGGGAGGGGAGTTGCAAGCAATTTATTAACTGTAATAAATCTCTGAAGCTTGTGAATAATCTACTTCATACACAACCCCCCTTTTTTATAAATACTATATTTTGGGGTCACTCATAAGTGACTTCATTCTCGGTCACCTGACTTTGAGATGACTTATTGGGATTGAAAGATGCAGAGCTGCTTGTTCTGTGGGAACTGAGCCGATGGTCTCCATAAGGGATATGTTTAGGAGACAGGAGACACTGAGTTCCTCAGAAGCCGCTGGACTATGCTGCCTCACTTATGCCCACAGAGGCTTTATTTTTCTCAGCAAGATATCTGCACCAGAACCACTGAACAGAAATATCCTCTCGCCTCTGTCCTGTCTTTTTTAGATCTTTTAGGTCTCACACAGTACCGTCTTTAAAGAATCTTTTAAAAACTTTGCTCCATGGATGTACTTGACAGAACTTCTTCATTCTTTAAACCTTTACTGTGTGCACATTTACACAAGGTGTTGCCCTAGTGTTTAATACACAATTGAGAGGCCGAACTAGGACCTGGAGGAGCACATATTCAAGATCGAATGAGGGGCTTTGACAAGTATTAAGTGCTCCATTCCCAGAGCTGCCCAAGCAAACACTAAGGGAAAATCATGATAATTTGTAGATTACATCGAATTGTTACCAAGTTTCCTGCACATATTGAGTTAATCTTCCCATTAGATTGTAAGTTGGTTGAAGGACAGTGTCGGAGACCAGCTCCAACAGGGAGTCTCAGGAGACGAACGGATGGTGAGGAGTCGGCGAAAGAGGGGGTAGAGAAACAACACAGACACCAAAGTGAAGGTGTTGATCCCAATCTTTATTTGTGAAATTGATCATATATACTTTTCATTTTGGCAGGCTTACAGTACTTTGTGGTTACAAAACAGGAATCATTATTCAAACAAAACAAAATATTAGGTAGCTACAATTAGAATAGAAGAATATATCTTGGCTTATGCATAAGCAAGCATTTGTACTTTCAGTTCGAGTTTTACTTTGAGCTTCTTCTGCTTAGTTAACTTTTAATAATAGTTACAAATGTCCCAAACTATTGGCCTATACCTTGACTATTCTTTCTTGACTTACTGACTGGAACCGGTGCCATGGTAATGGCAAGTAGTTGATTTGTTATTACTTGTAATCAAACAAAAGTAAGAGCACAAATCATTGTGCACAGGAACAAGAACAAGTTGCCCAGTACTAAGCACTAATCTATCTTCTTAACATTAATTTTCCTTCTCTAGATTTTAATTTAATTTCTCAAAAACTTCCTTGACAGAAATACAGGGAGTTTTTCTTTAGATATTAACAATTTACACACCACAGGTGAATCATTGCATTTAGAGCAAACAGAGCTATGCTTTAGAAGTAGTTGCATTAATTGGAAAAGTCATGATTTTTCCTTTATACTTAATGGTCATATGAGAAATCAGAAGTATACTTATTAAAGGAATACAAAAACAAATCAGCCCATTCCCAGAAACATACTGCGCTCCTCCAGAGGATGGACGCCTTGCGCCATCCACCTCAGTAGAGCCTTGCCATTGCCTGAGTAAGGGGAGGGGTGCAGTAGGACAGGGATCAGATCTTATCCTCTTTGGGTTTTTCAGTAGATCTGGCTTAGGACTAAATTAGACCCTGTATAGGAAAAAAATTGGTTTGAATTGAAACTAACCACTACCAAGAAAAGAAATTTTAAAATCCTAAATGGAAAAGAGAATTTTTATTTTGAAGAATTTTACAATTAGAAGGCTCTGACATATCGTAAGAGGTAATAATTTGTCTTCCCTTTCTCCTTTATGCTAGAAGAAGCACAGGTGAAATAAAAAGAACTGAAAGAGCTGGCACAGTGGTGCACGCCTGTAACCCAGCAGCTCAGGAGGCTGAGGCAGGAGGATAGTGAGTTCAAAGACAGCCTCAGCAAAAACAAGGCACCAAGAAACTCAGTGAGACCCTGTCTCTAAATAAAATAGTGCTGAAATGTGGCTCAGTGGTCAAGCCCCTGAGTTCAATCTCCGGTAACTGCCCTCCTACAGCCCGGCCCCAAAAAAACAGAACTGAAAGAGATGTTAAATGCTGAATTGAGGGCTGAATCTCCAAGACAGGAGGGAGGCTTTTTCCTGGTGAATTTGTTAAGATTTTAAACCTACCAGTTAGGGGTAAGGGCATCCCTGCATGTTAGGTGAAAGAGCCCAGCCTCCCCCAAAGTGTGTCTTTGGACCAGAATCACTGGAAATACTTGGAACTCACTGACTGAGGCCAACTGTTCTGCTCAATGACCTCTGAACTTTCCCTCGGCTCCAAGCACCCACACCACATGGAAGGATATGAGGACAACTCTGGGCCAGGCAGATAGCTCATAGATTTCACACTAATAAATTCACATTGCCACAAGCACCTGAAATCATTCAGATATTTTTCTGAATAAATTGACCTTGTACTGTGTGTGTGTGTGTGTGTGTGTGTGTGTGTGTGTGTGAGTGTGTTTTAAGCAATTTACTGGGCAACATGAAAATTGGATTTAAAAATTTTAATCATTGCTTGTGCTATTGAGATCAAATAGGAATCATTGTTTCCCTGATGTGCATAAGGGTTTTCATGATCACACCATTCTTCCTCGTTTTGGTCATGCCCATTTCTTTTTTCGTTTGAGGAAATGAATCCCTAACGTTAGTCAGCAAAACATTTCATTTATTGCCAAAGCAAAAAAAAAAAGTTCTTCTTTTAAGACTCTAGACTTATTTATTTTATTTTGTTTATATTTAGATTTTAAAATTAGTTGTGCTTAACTGAAGCACCGACTTTCTATTGAAATTTAAATACTTTAAGCTTCTTAAGGCCCTGAGATTTGAAATTTTAATGAAAGCTGTGTTGGCCTATTAATCATGTGCAATGAATTATTAGAACCAAAGACGAGAATGTCTGGGCATTGAGGATAATAAGACAGTTTACTAATATATGGTATTATCATCAGGTAACAAAGTATCACTACAAATAATAGTTATTACATGATAAATTTTCTGAGTCAATTTCTTTTTTTGTTTCTTAAATCATAACTGTTAATACATATTAAATGTACAAATTAATGTACATTATGCAAATTAAAGGGATTCATTGATGTTTCCCTACTTGCATTAATATATTGTGCATTAATTTCAATTCTTTTTTTTGTAAAATGGGGATAATAGGTTATCTTATAGGTTGTTGTGTAAACCAAATAAGTTAATGCATGTAAAAGTCTTTTAAGCATTTAATAAGTGTTAGGTATTTTTATCTAATGTGTGTCTCTATTCGTTACTCAATTTGAAAAATCCTGATTGGATTCAGGTATGTAAAAATTCATCTTTTCAAAGAAATTCACTGAGTTTTGATAAAATGGATTATCCGAAATTCAATCTAATTTTTACAGAAAACATGCCACTTTTAAACTACATTAAACAAGGTTTTTAAAGTCAGACATTTATGTGTATTGAAGCAATCTAAGAAGACTCACACTCAAATTATTCTTCTATGAAATATGCCAGAGATGATTATGATGATTATCGTTATTATTATTGCAGAGCAGTGGGTTTACTATTAAGTTGATCTAATTCCTATGCTGCATTATATAAATTCTAAGGAGCAAGTACATATTGTGTCACAAAGTGTAATTCATGAGTTATGATTGTTAATAATGGATTCTAATGGTGACCATGATGATGATTCAATCTAATGCCCTAAATTAATAAAGAGCATAAAGGATAAGGAAAATTGTTCTGGTATCATCCTTCACCCTACCCCACACCTGTGACCTACAAGAAATTAGCCAGTAAAACCAAGGAAAAACTTATATGTAGATAAAATTATATAGACATACATTGGGAGAGTTTTTTAATGCCCCATGAAATTGTCCCTCCTGAACTGAACTTTATATTTAAGACCTTCACAATAGCAGTATGCACAACTTCAGAGATTGTATTTTTAAATCCCTAAACATTTACGTTTAGTTTTCCATTTTACACATCCACAGACCATGTACCAATTTCCCATAGTAAAATCTGCTGGAACTGCCTTCTATGTGGAATTTTATTTCTTTTTCTAAAAACATCTAGATATCTACCTATAAAAAAGATTGTCATATTGATCTTTTTGATATGGGGAGTTAAAAGAAAGTACATGTCACTGATTTCTCAATGACTTGAAGTTCATCCAGGTAGTTGATAGAGAAAACAGAGAACGTAAGAAATGTCAAGTACATGTAGCTTCCAGCTCCATTTCAAAGTTGATTTATTGTAAATCAATGCTAATAAGGTAACCTCTTGTTTAGGGAAATTATTTAGAGAAAGCGATACCTATAACTGAACTAGATAGTGTGGTGTTTTTAGTCATTTCTGGATAAACTTTTACTACAATTTTCGTGAACACCAAGTATCACAAGAATCCCTACTTTCTCTATTTCCTTCTCTACTTTCTCTATTCTCCTGGGTGATTTCACATTCACCCTTTGCTGTAACAGTTGTCTTCAAGACAATGACTCCCAAATCCACACCTGCAGTTCTAGGCTGTCTGTGAAGGGCATTTCCACGTAATTATCCCACAGATAACTCACATTCAACATTACTCAAATAAAATCCAATAAAGCCTCCTCTACATCTGCTATTCCTCACATATTCCTGTTTTCCTCAGTGATCCCACCAGCCAGCCAGCCTGCCCAAACTGACTTGTTGTCTTTACCGTATCCTCTTCAACTAGGACTTTAAAGTTCTCCATATCCTTCTCCATGAGGGCTTCAGAGATTTTCTCCCACCTTCAACACAGCACGTCTTCAGATACAGACCACTTCATTTTGATCTTTTTTTAGCACTCAGTTCACTCTTTTGAACTAAACAGGTGTGTCTAAAACCTGGGGAACCAGGTTTCACAGTTATCGACTTCTGCTCCTTGGACTCACACGCACAATTACATGAGTGGGTCTACCTGAGTGTTCTAGACCTAGAGATCTGATGATTTTCTAAAACCCAGTCTATCTCCCTCCAGATTTCCCTTTTTTCAGTCTGAACTCACCTGAAAGAGATTTATGGTCCCCTATTGTAGATACTCTACAATCATTGATGTCCATGCTCATACCCAAGCCTGGCTTTCAGAGACACACCTGGGCTCTCTGGTGGCCCATGGCATGGTGGGGGGTGGGACATTTTCTGAGGTTTCTATTGCCAAGTACCTTGTTTAAAAATCAGGCCTGACACAGCTTCACAGAGCCTAGTCCCGTCCCCATAAACTGATACCCTGTCACCTCCCCTGAAGTAGCAGGCTCCTCAGAGTGACCCAGGGCTTAGCAGCATCCACTGGTACTATCCCACCACCCTCTTGAAGACTAGCTGGAGTCTCCATAGAAACAGGGTACATCTCTATGAAAATGGGCTCCCTCCTCCCGACCCAGTGTGATGCAGCTCTCAGAGAAGCTCAATAGTGAGGGTCTTTCCATTTATACCAATTAGGATAACCAAGTGTTCTGAGCTTGCTGAGCCTTAGATGGCAGATTCCTGCTATATTCTTTGAGATTTCTGCCATCAAAGTTGCCTGAGATGCCAACCTGCCATCCCACTCACTATAAGACAGTGTTCTTAGTCAAGAACAATCCCACAACCAATAACACACACACACACACACACACACACACACACACACACATGCACATGCCCATTCATCATGGTGAGCAAGGCTTTGTATCTGTGATACAGACCGAATGCACGCACCAATCACATTCACTGCTTCAAACAGATCGTGATCAGGAAACAATTGATGTCACTTGTAAAATGTGATATGTCCTGGACTATCACTGTGGTAAAAAAGAAGTAGAGAAATGCAAAAAATTGGAGAAAATACTTAAACTCTTAGAGACCTAAAAAAATATTTAGAAGTGGTTCCAACAAATCCTGAGTTAAAAATCATCTTGAAAAAATGCTTTCACTTCTATTTATCAATTTATTTTCTTACTTACTTACTTACTTACTTACGTAGTTACTGCAGTACTTGGGATTGAACCCAGTGGCACTCTACCATGAAGCTATATCCCCAGCCCTTTCAATTATTTGGGGCGGGGGGCCTTGCAGAAATTCAAATTTATGATCCTTCTGCCTTAGTCTTCCAAGTACCTGGGATTACAGGCAGGTACCACTCTTCCCCATTAATTACTTATTTTTAAAATAAGGCTATTTTTAAAAATTGAACTATAATTTGTACTCAAAGAATGCACAGATCTAAAGTGTACAGGTTTATAATATTTTACATATATATGAACTACCAAAAATCAGGATATAAAACATTTCCATCACTTTAGAAAATTCTTTCATGCTTCAACTGATATCACCCCTGAGCTAAAAAAAAAAAGACCACCATTATTACTTGACCATTATAGCTGTTTTGCTAATTTTTGAACTTTATTTAAAGGAAACATACAGTATATATTTTGTATCTGGCTTCTTTCACCCAGAAAATGTTTTTTAGACTTGTCAATGTTATTAATATTCCAGTATTTGTGTTTCTAAAGTAACTTAATTATTCCACTGCATGATAAACTTTGATTTGTCTTCTGTCCTTGTGCTGAAGAAATAATATTTGTTTGAGTTATTATGAATTTTTAGACAACAATTTTTGTGAACTGTGCATTAATTTCCTTGGAAATATGCTAGGAATGGGATTGTTTTTAATAAAATAACTACATATTTAACTAAACTAGAAATTACTAAATATTTTTGAAAAGTAAGTGTATAGACTTCAAATTTCACCTTGAGTATCTATCGAAATAGCTAGAAAGCATGTTGTTTTCATCATTATAATAACCAAAAAGAGCAGAAGAAAATGCAAATTAATGACTTTCCTTGACTTTATTAGGGATGAAGATTATAAGGCAAACAACTAACCGAAGTCTGGGGAGAGATAAGCAACCAAAATAATCGAGGCATTTTTTTTTTTTAACTATGAGAGAACCCACTAGATACATAGGAGTTTATTTATAACAAAACTCAAATAAAAAATAGTTAATGGATTGCTAAAGACTAAGTATAGACTGGTTTAAGAGCATAAAGACCCAGAGGGCTATAGACATATGATGTTTGTAATTTTTTCTTTTTCTCCATGGATTCCACCAAATGCTCCCAGGAAGATAGAAAAGTATTCTGAGAAAGAGTCTTTAATGGTATTATTTCTTGGATAGGTGGAGGGACAAAGAGCAGCAACAGCAGCCAAAACTTCTTCCAGACCCATTTCCTGATTTTTTGCATAGAACAAAAGCTGTAATCTTCAGGGGCAAGGTAACAGTAACTGTTACATTAGGACACTCAACGGAAAACCTTTGCAGCTATGGAATGAACAGGCCAAAATGTCTAACCTCGGGAGGAATAAGAACTAGGCTCAGCCCTATTGCTAGAAAGTGGGTCACTGTGAAGGCCATATCTCTGTGACTGAGTTTACACTACCTAAGGCAGGGCTTCCTGGAAACATCAGAAATCCCTCCTCTGTTTCCCACTAGTCCATTAACATGCATTGACTAAAAATAACAGTAGAATACAGCTGAGAATTGTTCAAGAAATAGATTATCTCTGGAGAACAGCGAAAGTAGAATACACAAAAGCAAGCAGGGAACAATATAAACAAACTCAACTCAGCCATATAGAATAAGGATAACATTACAGTCAATTGAGATCAATCCCAGAATGCAAGGCTGGTTCAATATTCAAAAATTCAATCAACCGAATTTCCATAGTAACAGACTAAATAAGAAAAAATATATATCATTTAAATAGATGCAGAGAAAATAAGAAAAATCATATTTATTTATGATTAAAAACTATAACTAAATGAAATTAAAGGCAAAGTCCAGTGGTAGAGTGCATGCTTAATTTTCATAAGGCTCTGAATTCAAAACCCAGGACACATACAACAACAACAACAACAAAAAAAAAAACTACTAGTAAAGAATGGATAGACATTTTCTAACTGGATAAAAGGCATTGAGTAAATGTAATGTGCCAGACACATAGCTTATATTATCTCAAAACTTTTTTCAGCAAAAAAAAAATTTTGTGAAATAGACATCATTAATATCCTAAGCAAGAAACAAACTGAGGAATAGAGATGAGCTGACTTTTTACAAACAACATCTAGTAAAGAACAGATGGATTTCAATCCACATCTATCTGGACCAAGAACCTACGGTTTTACTATAATATTTTTCATTTAAGATTGAAGAAGAAACAGAAATTTTAGTTCAAAACAATGGATCATGGATTAGCATTGGTAACATGATAGAAAATCAGTAATAGTATCAATCATTTTTTTTCAGGAAATGTAATGTTTGGTGAGGTAAATCTTAAAATACAAAAGAAGAAAAATACCTAAGTATATATCATTTGTCAAAATTTCTTGTATCTTATAAAATTTAAAAAAATAAAAGTTTCTACTGAAAAAAATAGATCAATGTATTTAAAAGCAGGTGACTTATAATTTTACTTTTAAGAAATAATCAGAGATGATCACAGATACATATGTATGAAAGCTTCTATTCCAATATTTATGATAGTAAATGGAATGGAAGGTTTCTATATTCAATAAAAAGGGAGATATTAACTTAATTTCATGTTAGGAAATTAAGATTACAAGGCAAACAACTAAATAGAGTACAACAATATTGGGAAATTTTGCTTTGGATATTTTAAAGATAGATAGAGGTAGAATCGGATGAATGCAAACATAGCTTTGATTTTGTGACCTGTTCTATTCTTCTGAATAACTTTCTGCATTTTCCTAATTTTTCCACAATGATTAATAATTGTGGGTTTGATGTTAAGTTTTTTGAGTTCTTTTTTAATATTCTGAATATTCATCCTCTTTTAGAAGAGCACCTCATAAAGATTTTCTCCCTTTCCATAGGTTCTCTCTTCATATGCTAATTTTCTCTTTTGCTGTGCAGAACCTTCTTAATTTGATGCCATCCTATTAGCTAACTTTTGGTATTATCTCCTGAGTTTGGCATCCTATTGAGAAAGTCATTGCCTCTGCCTGTAGGTTTGAGTATTGAATTTGTTTTTCTAGAAACTGCATAATTTCTGGTCTAGTGCATGGGTCTTTAATGCATTTTGAGTTGATTTTTTGCAGGGTGAGCAATAGTTCAGGTCTCATTCTTTTGCATTTTGACAGGGGTGTAGAAGGACTGTTTCAGAGAGTAGATGTTAAAGTCTGGGGTGCAGAAGAACTTTTGCAGAGAGCAGAAGTTGGAGACTGAGGTGCAGAAGGACTGTTACAGAAAGCACACTTTGGAGACTGGGGTGCACAAGGATCATTGCAGAGAGCAGAGTTTTCAGACTGAGGTGCAGAAGGACTATTGCAGAGAGCAGATATTAAAGACTGGGGTTCAGAAAGACTTTTTCAGAGAGCAGAGGTTGGAGACAAGGGTGCAAAAGGATGGTTGCAGACAGCAGAGGTTAGAGACTGGGGTGCAGAAGGACCATTGCAGAGGTCAGAGTTTGGGAACTGAGGTACAGAAGGATTGTTACAGAGAACAGAAGTTGAAGACTGGGGTGCAGAAGGACTGTTGCAGAGAGCAGATTTTGGAGACTGGGGTATACAAATACTGTTACAGAGAGCAGAGGTTGGAGACTGGGGTGCAGAAGGCCTGTTACAGAGAGCAGAGGTTGGAGACTGTTGTGCAGAAGGACTGTTACAGAGAGCATAGTTTGGAGACTTTGTTGCAGAAGGATTTACTAAGAGCAGAGGTAGGAGACTGAGGTTCAGAAGGAGTGTTATAGAGAGCAGAGAAAGGAGACTGGGGTGCAGGGCGGTCGTTGCAGAGATCAGAGATTTCAGACTGAGGTGCAGAAGCACTGTAAAAGAGAGCCGATTTTGGAGACTGGGGTGCAGAATGACCGTTGCAGAGAGGAGAGGTTGGAGACTGGTGCCCAGAAGGACTGTTATGGAGAGCAGAGTTTGGAGACTTGGTTGCAGAAGGATCTTACAGAAAGCAGAGTTTGGAGACTGAGGTGCAGAAGCACTGTAAAAGAGAGCAGAGTAAATAGACTGTGGTGCAGAAGGACTGATACAGAAAGCAGAGGTTGAAGACTAGTGTGCAGAAAGACCATTAAAGAGTGCAGAAGTTGGAGACTGCGGTACAGAAGGACTGTTAAAGAGAGTAGTGATTTGAAATTGGGAGCAGAAGGACTGTTTCAGAGAAGAGAGTTTGGAGACTGGGTTGCAGCAGGACCGTTGAAGAAAGCAGAGGTTGGAGACTGCGTTGGAGAAGGAATGTTACAGTGAGCAGAGTTTGAAAACTGGGGTACAGAAGGACCTTACAGAGAACAGAGTTTGGAGACAGGGGTGCAGAAGCAGTGTCAAGGAGAGGAGATGTTGGAGACTGGGGTGCAGAAGGATTGTTGCAGAGAGCAGAGGTTGGAAACTGGGGTGCAGAAGGATGGTTGCAGAGAGCACAGGTTGGAGACTGAGGTGCAGAAAAACTGTTACAGAGAGCAGAGGATTGAGAATGAGGTGCAGAAGGATCGTTGAAGAGAGCAGAATTTGGAGACTGAGTTGTAGAAGAATCGTTGCAGAGAGCAGAGGTAGAGACTAGGCTGAAGAAGGATCATTACAGAGAGCAGATGTGGGAGACTTGGGTGCAGAAGGATTGTAACAGAGAGAACAGGTTCGATACTAGGGTGCAGAAGGAATGTTGCAGAAAGAAGAGGATGGAGACTGGGGTGCAGAAGGACTGTTGCAGAGAGCAGAGTTTTGAGTCTGAGATTCAGAAGGACTGTTATAGAGAGCAGAGTTTGGAGACTGGGGTGCAAAGGCCTGCTATAGAGAGCAGAGGTTAGAGACTGGGTTGCAGAAGGACTGTTATAGAGAGCAGAGTTTTGAGGCTGGGTTGCAGAAGGACTGATATAACGAGCAGAGTTTTGAGGCTAGGTTTCAGAAGGATCGTGCAGAGAGCAGAGGTTTATGACTGAGGTGCAGAAGTACTGTTACAGAGAGCAGAGGTTGGAGACTGAGGTGTAGAAGAATGGTTACTGAGAGCAGAATTTGGTGACTGAGGTACAGAAGGATTTTTACAGAAAGCAGAGGTTAGAAATTGGGGTGCAGAGGGAACGTTACAGACAGCAGAGGTTAGAAACTGCGGTATACAAAGACTGTAACAAATAGCAGAGGTTGGAGAATATGGTGCAGAAGGACTGTTACAAAGAGCCGAGGTTCGAGACTGGGGTTCAGAAGGACTGTTACACAGACCAGAGGTTGAAGACTGGGGTGTAGAAGGACTGTTGCAGAGAGCAGAGGTTGGAGACTTAAGTGCAGAAGGATTGTTGCAGAGAGCAGAATTTAGAGACAGATGTGCAGAAGTCCTGTTAAAGTGACCAGAGTTTTGAGACTGGGGTGCAGAAGGACTGTTGCAGGGAGCTGGTGTTGGAGACTTGGGTTCAGAAGGACTTTTGCAGAGAGTAGAATTTGGAGACTGCGGTGCAGAAGGATTGTTGCAGATACCAGAGGTTGGAGACTGGGGTGCACAAGGACTGATACAGAAATCAGAGGTTGGAAACTGAGGTGCAGAAGGACCATTACAATAAGTAGAGTTTGGAGATGGCAATACAGGAGGACGTTTACAGAGAGCAGAGGTTGGAGAGTGGAGTGGAGAAGAACTGTTTCAGAGTGCAGATGTTGGAGTCTGGTGTGCAGAAGAACTGTTGCAGAGAGCAGTGGTAGGAGACTGATATGCAGAAAGAATGTTAAGAAGAGCAGAGTTTGGAGACTGGGGTGAATAAGGACTGATAAAGAGAGCAGAGTTTGGAGACTGGTGTGCAGAAGGCCTGTTACAGAGAGCAGAGGTTGGAGACTGGGTACAGAAGGGCTGTTACAAAGAGCAGAGTTTGGAGACTGGGTTGCAGAAGAATATTACCTGGAGGAGACTTTGAAGACAGCGGTGCAGAAGGATTGTTACAGAGAGCAGAAGTTGGCGACTGGGGTGCAGTAGGATTATTGCAGAGAGCAGGGGTTGGAGACTGTTGTCAAGAAGGATCATTGCAGAGAGCAGATGTTGAAGACTTGGGTTCAGAAGGACGGTTTCAGAGAGCAGATGTTGGAGACTGGGATGCAGAAGGATCATTGCAGAGATCAGAGATTGGAAACTGGGTTGCAGAAGGACTGTTACACAGAGCAGAGGTTGAAGACTGGAGTGTAGATAGACTGTTGCAGAGTGCACATTTTGAGACTGGGGTGCAGAAGGACTGTTACAGAGAGCAGAGGTTGGAGACTGGAGTGCAGAAGGACTGATACAGAAAGCAGAGGTTGGAGACTTGGGTCCTGAATGAACCTTACAGACAGCAGAGGTTGGAGACTGCAGTACATAAGGACTGTTACAAAGAGCAGAGTTCGGAGACCAGAGTACAGAAGGACTGTTGCAGAGAGCAGAGGTTGGAAAATGGGATGGAGAAGGACTGTTTCAGAGAGTAGATGTTAAAGACTGGGGTGCAAAAGAAGTGTTTTATAGAGCAGAAGTTGGAGACTTAGGTGCAGAAGGATTTTTGAAGGGAGCAGAGGCTAGAGACTGGGGTGAAGAAGAACTGTTGAAGAGATCAGGGTTTTGAGATTAAGGTTCAGAAGTATCATTCAGAGAGAAGAGTTTGGAGAGTTGGGTGCAGACGAAATGTTGCACAGAGCAGAGGTTGGAGACTGGGGTGCAAAAGGACTGTTACAGAGAGCAGAGTTTGGAGACTGGGTGGCAGAAGGATCTTACATAGAGCAGAGGTTGGAGACTGAGGTGCAGAAGAAATGTTACTGAGAGCAATGTTTGGAGACTGGGGTTCAGAAGGATTTTTGCAGAAAGCAGAGGTTGGAGACTGAGGTGCAGAAGGATTGTTACAGTGAGCAGAGGTTGAAGATTGGTGTGAAGAAAAACTGTTACGAAGATCAGAGTTTGAAGTCTAGGGTGCAGAAGGATCTTTCAGAGAGCAGAGGATAGAGACTGCAGTGCAGACGAACTGTTGCACATAGCAGAGGTTTGAGACTGGGTTTCAGAAGGACTGTTACAGAGAGCAGAGTTTGGAGACTGGGGTGCAGAAAGATCTTACATAAAGCAGAGATTGGACACTGAGGTGCAGAAGAAATGATACCCAGAGCAGAGTTTGTAGACTGGGGTGCAGAAGGACTGTTGCCAAGAACAGAGGTTGGAGACTGTTGTGCAGAAGGACCGTTGCAGAGAGCAGAGGTTGGAGACGGGGTAGAGAAGGTATGTTACAGAGAGCAGAGTTTGGAGACTGAGTTGCAGAAGAACTGTTACAGAGAGCAGAGGTTGGAGACTGAGGTGCAGAAGGACTGTTACAGAGAGCAGAGGTTGGTGACTAGGGTGCAGAAGAATCGTTGTAGCGAGCAGAGGTTTGAGACCAGCATCCAAAAGGAATGTTACAGAGAACAGTGGTTTGAGAAGCGGTGCATAAAGACTGTTACAGAGGGCAGAGTTTACAGACTGGGTTGCAGAGGATCTCATAGAGAGCAGATGTTGGAGAGTGAGCTGCAGAAGGGCTGTTACAGAGAGTAGAGGTTTGAGACTGAGGTGCAGAAGCACCGTTGTAGAGAGCAGAGTTTTGAGACTGAGGTGCAGAAGGATTGTTACAGAGAGCAGAGGTTGGAGCCTGGTGTGCAGAAGGACTGTTGCAGATAGCAGAGTTTGGAGACTGCGGTGTAGAAGGATTGTTGCAGATACAGAGGTTTGAGACTTTGGTGCAGAAGGACTGATACAAAAAGCAGAAGTCATAGACTGGGGAGCAGAAGAACCTTTACAGAGTGCAGATTTTTGAGACTGCACTACAGGAGGAGTGTTACAGAGAGCAGAGTTTGGAGACTGGTGTGGAGAAGGACTGGTACAGAGTGCAGACCTTGGATACTGGGGTGCAGACGAACTGTTGCAGAGAGCAGAGTTTGGAGACTGGGGTGCAGAAGAACTGTCTCAGAGAGCAGAGGATGGAGGCTGAGTTGCAGAAGGAATGTTGCAGGGAGCAGACGTTGGAAACTGTGGTGCAGAAGGAATGATACAGAAAGGAGAGATTGAAGACTGGGGTGCAGAACAACCGTTACAGAGAGCAGAGGTTTGAGACTGAGGTACAGAAGGACTGTTACAGAGAGCAGAGGTTGGAGACTGGGGAGCAGATGGACTGTTACAGAGAGCAGAGGTTGTAGACTGGGGAGCAGAAGGACTGTTACAGAGAGCAGAGGTTGGAGTCTGAGGAGGATAAGAAATGTTTAGGAGAGCAGATTTGGAAACTTGGGTGCAGAAGGATCTTACAGAGATCAGAGGTTTGAGGCTGGGGTTCAGAAGCACTGTTACAGAGAGTAGATTTTGGAGACTGAGGTGCAGTAGGAATGTTACAAAAAGCAGAGTTGGGAGACTGGGGTGCACAAGGATCGTTGCAGAGAGCAGAGTTTTCAGACTTAGGTTCAAAAGGACTGTTGCTGAGAGCAGATGTTGGAGACTGGGGTACAGAAGAACTTTTGCAGAGAGCAGAGGTTGGAGACTGGGGTGCAAAAGGATCGGTGAAGACAGCAGAGGTTGGAGACTGTGGTCACGAATGACTGTTACAGACATCAGAGTTTGGAGACTGGGGTTCAGAAGAACCATTACAGAGAGAAGAGGTTGGAGACTGCGGGACAGAAGGACTGTTACAGAGTGCGGAGGTTGGAGACTGTGGAGCAGAAGGACTGTTTCAGAGAGCAGAGGTTGGAGACTGGGGAGCAGAAGAAATATTACAGAGAGCAGAGTTTGGAAACTTGGGTGATCTTACAGAAAGAACAGGTTGGAGACTGAGGTGCCGAAAGACTGTTACATAAAGCACAGTTTGAAGACTGGGGTGCAAAATGATCATTGCAGAGAGCAGAGTTGTCAGACAGAGGTGCAGAAAGACTGTTGCAGGGAGCAGATGTTTGAGACTGAGGTGTAAAAAGACTTTTGCAGAGAGCAGAGTTTGGAAACTGGGGTGCAAAAAATTGTTGTAGACAACAGAGTTTTTAGACTGGGGTGCAGAGTGATTGTTACAGAGAGCAAAGGTTGGAGACTGTGGTGCAGAAGGACCATTGCAGAGTTAAGAGTTTAGTAGATGAGGAGAAGAAAGATTGTTAAAGAGAACAGAAGTTGGAGACTGGGGTGCAGAAGGACTGTTGCAGAAAGCAGAGTTTGGAGACTCGGTTTTAGAAGGACTCTTGCAGGCTGGGGATGTTGCTCAAGCGGTAGCGTGCTCGCCTTGCATGCGTGCGACCCGGGTTCGATCCTCAGCACCACATACAAACAAAGATGTTGTGTTTGCCGAGAACTAAAAAATAAATATTAAAAATTCTCTCTCTCTCTCTTCTCTTTCACTCTATCTTTTTTTAAAAAAAAAGGAGGACTCTTGCCAGGAGCAGAGGTTGGATACTGGGGTGCAGAAGGACTGTTACATAGAGCGGAGTTTGGAGACAGGTTTGCAGAAGGATCTTACAGAGAGCAGAGTTTCGAGACTGAGGTGCAACAGGAGTATTACAGAGAGCAGAGTTTGGAGCCTGGGGTGCAGAAGGTTCATTGCAGAGAATAGCGTTTTCAGACTGAGGTGCAGAAGGACTGTTGCAGAGAGCAGAGGTTGGAGACAGGGGTGCAGAAGGACTGTTGCAGAGAGCAGATATTGGATACTTGGGTGCACAGGGATTGTTGCAGAGAGCAGAGGTTTGAGACTGGGGTGCAGAAGGACTGTTACAGAGAGTAGAGTTTCGTGACTGAGGTGCAGAAGGATCTTTGCAGAGAGCAAAGGTTGGAGACTAGGGTGAGGTAGAACTCCTAAAGAGAGCTGAGTTTTCAGACAAGGTTGCACAAGGATCTTACAGAGAGCAGAGTTGTAGACCGATGTGCAGCAGGCCTGTTACATAGAGCAAAAGTTGGAGACTGGGGTGCAGAAGGATCGTTGTAGCGAACAGAGTTTTCAGACTGAGGTGCAGAAGGACTTTTGCAGAGAGCACATGTTGGAGACTGGGGTGCAGAAGGACTGTTGCAAAGAGCAGAGTTTGGGGACTGGGGTGCAGAAGGATCATTGTAGAGAGTAAAATTTTGATACTGTATTGCAGAAGGATTGTTATAGAGAACAGAGGTTGGAGACTGGGGTGCAGAAGGCCTATTACAGAGAGCACAGTATGGAGAAGGTGTTCAGAAGTACATTTACAGAGAGTAGTTTTTGGAGACTGAGGTGCAGAAGGACCGTTGCAGAGAGCAGAGGTTGAAGACTGAGGTGCAGAAGGATTGTTACAGAGAGCAGAGTTTGGAGACTGGGTTGCAGAGGGACTGTTGTGGAGAGCACATTTTGGAGATTGGGGTGCAGAAGGACTGTTACAGGAAGCAGAGTTTGGAGACTGGGTTACAGTAGGAATGTTACAGAGGCAGACGTTGGAGATTTGTTGCAGAAGGACTGTTGCAGAGAGCATATGTTGGAGAATGGGGTGCAGAAGGAGTGTTGCAGAGAGCAGAGTTTGTAGACTGAGGTGCAGAAGCACTGTTACAGAGAGCAGAGGTTGAAGAATGTGGTGAAAAAGGTCTGTTACAAAGAGCAGAGGTTGGAGACTGGTGTGCAGTAGGACTGTTACAGAAAGCAGGGTTTTGAGACAGGGTTGCAGAAGGATCGTTGCAAAGAACATAGTTTTCAGACTGAGGTGCAGAAGGACTGTTACAGAAAGCAGAGTTTGGAGACTGGGGTGCAGAAGAACTGATATTGAAAGCTGACGTTGGAGTCTAGGGTTCAGAAAGACTATTACAGAGAGCAGAGTTTTGAGACTGCGGTACAGAAGGACTGTTACAGAGAGCAGAGATTGGAGACTGAGGTCCAGAAGGATTGTTACGGAGATCAGTGGGTGGAGACTGTTATGCAGATGGACAGTTACAGAGAGCACAGATGGAGACTGGGGTGCAGAAGAAATGTTACAGAGAGCAGAACTTGGAGACTGGGGTGCAGAAGGACTTTTACTGAGAGCAGAGGTTGGAGACTGGGGTGAAGAAGAACTGATAAAGAAAGTTGATGTTGGAGACTGGGGTTCAGAAGGACCATTAGAGAGAGCAGAGTTTTGAGACTGTGGTACAGAAGGACTGTTACAGAGAGCATAGTTTAGAGACTGAGGTGAAAAAGGACTGTAACCGAGAGCAGAGGTTGGAGACTGGGGTGCAGAAGTACTGATACAGAAAGCACAGGTTCGAGACTGGGGTGCAGAAAGACCGTTACAGAGAGCTTTTTTTGGAGACTGCACTACATGAGGACTGTTACAGAGAACAGAGGTTTGAGAAAGGGTGCAGAAGGTCTGTTACAGAGGGCAGAGTTTACAGACTGGGTTCCAGAAGAATCTTACAGAGAGCAGATTTTGGAGACTGCAGTACAGAAGGACTGTTACAGAGAGCAGAGGTTGAAGACTGGGGTGCAGAAAGATCGTTGTACAAAACAGAGTTTTCAGACTGAGGTGCAGAAGGACTTTTGCAGAGAGCATATGTTGGAAACTGGGGTGCAGAAGGATAGAAAAAAATTTTGAGACTGGGGTGCAGAAGGATTGTTATAGAGAACAGAGGTTGGAGACTGGGGTAAAGAAGGCCTATTACGGAGAGCAGAGTTTGGAGAAGGGGTTCAGAAGTACATTTACAGAGAGTAGTTTTTGGAGACTGAGGTGCAGAAGGACCGTTGCAGAGAGCAGAGTTTGGAGACTGGTTTGCAGAGGGACTGTTGCAGAGAGCAGAGACTGGACACTGGGGTGTAGAAGGACTGTTGTGGAGATCACAGGTTGGAGATTGGGGTGCAGATGGACTGTTGCAGAGAGCAGAGTTTGGAGACTGGGTTACAGAGGCAGAGATTGGAGATTTGGTGCAGAAGGACTGTTGCAGAGAGCAAATGTTGGAGACTCGGTTGCAGAAAGACTGTTACAGAGAGCAGAGTTTGTAGAATGAGATGCAGAAAGACTATTACAGAGAGCAGAGGTTGGAAATTGTGGTGCAGATGGACTGATACAGTAAGCAGAGATTGGAGACTGGGGTGCAGAAGGACTGTTACAGAGTGCAGAGTTTGGAGACTGGGGTGCAGAAGACCTGTAATAGAGAAGAGGTTGGAGACTTTCTGTGCAGAAGGATTATTACAAATAGCACAGTCTGGAGACTGGGGTGCAGAAGGATCGTTGCAGAGATCAGATATTTCAGACTGAGGCTTAGACGGACTGATACAGAGAGCAGATATTGGAGTCTGAGGTGCAGAAGGACTGGTAGAGAACAGAGTTTTGAGACTGGGGTGCAGAAGGACCGTTGCAGAGAGCAGATGATTGAGACTGGTGTGCAGAAAAACTGTTACAGAGAGCAGAATTTGGAGACTGGGGTGCTGAAGCATCATTACAGTGAGCAGAGGTTGGAGACTGAGGTGCAGAAGGACTGTTACAGAGAGGATAGGTTGGAGACTGGGGTGCAGAAGGATTCTTTCAAAGAGCAGAGTTTGGAGATTGGTGTCCAGCAGAACTGTTACAGATAGCAATGTTTTCAGACTGGGTTTCAGAAGGATCTTTCCGAGAACATTTTGGAGACTGACGTTCAGAAGTTCTGTTACAGAGAGCAAAGGTTTGAAAGTGGGGTGCAGAAGGATTGTTGCAGAGAGCAAATTTTTCAGACTGAGGTTCAGAAGGAATGTAGCAGAGAGCACATGTTGGATTCTGGGGTGCAGAGGACTGTTACAGAGAGCAGAGCTTGGAGACTGTGGTGCAGACGAATCGTTGGAGAGAGCACAGGTTGGAGAGTGTGGTGCAGAAGGCCTGTTACAGAGAGCAGAGGTTGAAGTCTGGGGTGCAGAGGGCTTTTTACAGAGAGCAGAATTCAAAAGACTGGGGTGCAGAAGAACTGTTACACAGAGCAGAGCTTGGAGACTGGGTGCAGAAGGACTGTTGCGGAGAGCAGAGGTTGGAGACTGTGGTGAAAAGGGATCCTTTCAGAGATCGGTGTTTGAAGACTGAGGTGCAGAAGGATCGCTACAGAGAGCAGAGATTAGAGACTGGGGTGAAGCAGGACAGATACAGAGAGCACAGGTGGGAGACTGAGATGCAGAAGAAATGTTGCAGAGAGAAGAGGTTGAAGACTGGGGTGAAGAAAGACTGTAACAGAGAGCAGAGGTTGGAGACTGCGGTGCAGAAGGAGTGTTGCAGAGAGTAGATGTTGGAGACTGGGATGCAGATGGATCCTTGCAGAGAGAAGAGGTTGGAGACTGGGCTTTAGAAAGACTTTTGCAGAGAATAGATGTTGGAGACTGGGGTGCAGAAGAACTGTTGCAGAGAGCAGAGGTTGGAGAATGAGGTTCAGAAAGACTGTTACAGAGAGAAGAGGTTGGAGACTGGGGTGCAGAATAACTGATATTGAAAGTAGAGTTTACCGACTGGGGTGCAGAATGACCATTAAAGACATCAGAGTTTGGAGACTGCGGCACAGAAGAACTGTTATAGAGAGCAGAATTTGGAGCCTGGGGTGCAGAAGGACTGTTGCAGAGAACAGAGTTCGGATACTGGGGTGCATAAGGACTGTAGCAGAGAGCAGAGGTTGAAGACTGAGGTGCAGAAAAACTGTTATAGAGAGCAAAGTTTGGAGATCGCAGTGAAGAAGGATGTTACAGAGAGCAGAGGTTGGAGACTGGGGTGCAGAAGGACTGTTGCAGAGAGCAGAGTTTAAAGACTGGGGTGCAGAAGGACTGTTGCAGGGAGCATTGGTTGGAGACTGAGTTGCAGATGGTTCATTGCAAAGACAAGAGTTTGGAGACTGGGTTCATTAGGCCTGTTACAGAGAGCAGAGTTTGGAGACTGGGGTGCAGAAGACTTGTTACAGAGAGCAGAGTTTGGAGACTGGTGTGCAGAAGGATTGTTACAGAGAGCAGAGGACTCTTACAGAGAGCACAGGTTGGAGACTGAGGGGCAGAATGATCATTGCAGAGAGCAGAGGCTTCAGACTGTGGTTCAGAATGATCTTTACAGAGAGCAGAGTTTGGAGACTGGGGTGCAGAAGGACAGTTACTGAGAGCACAGATGGAGACTGGGGTGCAAAAGAAATGTTGCAGAGAGTAAAAGTTGGAGACTGGGGTGCAGAAGGACTGTTTCTGAGAGCAGAGGTTCGAGACTGGGGTGCCGAAGAACTGATACAGAAAGCTGACGTTGGAGACTGGGGTGCAGAAGGACCATTACAGAGAGCAGAGTTTTGAGACTGCGTTACAGAAGGACTGTTACAGAGAGCAGAGGTTGGATACTGGGGTGTAGAAGGACTGATGCAGAGAACAGAGTTTTGAGACTGGGGTGCAGACAAACCGTTTCAGAGAGCAGATGTTGGAGACTCAGGTGCAGAAGGATTGTTACAGAGAGCAGAGGTAGGATAGTGGTTTGCAAAAGGACTGATCCAGAGAGCATATGTTGGAGAATGGGGTTCAGAATGCCTGTTACAGAGAGCAGCGGTTGGAGACTGAGCTGCTAAAGGATCATTTCAGAGAGCAGATATTGGAGTCTGAGGTGCAGAATGACTGTTACTGAGAGTAGCGTTTGGAGACTGGGGTTCAGAAGGATTCTTACAGAGAGCAGAGGATGGATACTGGGGTGCAGAAAGAGTGTTACAGAGAGAAGAGGATGAAGACTGGTGTGCAGAAGGAGTGTTACAGAGAGCAGTGTTTGTAGATTGGTTTCCAGAAGAACTGTTAAAGAGAGCAGAGGTTGGAGACTGAGAGGCAGAAGGAATGTTACAGAGAGCAGAGTTTTGACACTGATGTTCAGAAAAACTGTTACAGAGAGCAGAGCTTGGAGACTGGTGTGTAGAAGGATCATTGCAGAGAACAGAGGTTTGAGACTGAGATGCCAAAGGATCGTTGCAGAGAGCCGAGTTTGGAGACTGAGGTGCAGAAGGATCGCTAAAGAGAGCAGAGGTTGAAGACTGGGGTGCAGAAGGACAGTTACAGAAAGCACCAGTTGGAGACTGGGGTTAAGGAGAAATGTTGCAGAGAGCAGAGTTTGGAGACTGGGATGCAGAAAGACTGTTGCAGAGAGCAGATTTTGGAGACTGTGGTACAGAAGGACTTTTATAGAGAGGAGAGGTTGGAGACTGGGGTGCAGAAGGATTCTTACAGAGAGCAGAAGATGGAGACTGGGGTGCAGAATAACTGTTGCATAGAGCTGACGTTGGAGACTGGGGTGCAGAAAGTTTGTTGCAGATAGTTGAGGTTTGAGACTGGGGTGTAGAAGAACTTTTGCAGAGAGCAGAGGATTGACACTGGGGTGCAAAAGGACTTTTGCAGAGAGCAGAGGTTGGTAACTAAGGTGCAGAAGGACCGTTACACAAAGCAGAGTTTGGAGACTGCGTTACACAAGGACTGTTAGAGAGAGCTGAGTTTGGAGACTGGGGTGCAGAAGGAGTAATGCAGAAAGAAGAGTTTGGAGACTTGGGTGTCGAAGGACAGTTACAGAGAGCACAGATGGAGACTGGTGTGCAAAAAAAATGTTGCAGAGGGCAGAAGTTGGAGACTGGGGTGAAGAAGGACCGTTGAAGAGAGCAGAAGTTGGAGACTGACATGCGAAGAACTGTTACAGAGAGCAGAGTTTGGAGACTGGGGTGCAGAAGAACTGATACAGAAAGCAGACGTTGGAGACTGGGGTGCAAAAGGACCGTAACAGAGAGAAGATGTTGGAGACTGTTGTACAGAAGGACTGTTCCTGAGAGCAGAGGTTGGAGACTTGGGTGCAGAAGGACTGATGCAGAGAAAAGAGTTTGGAGACTGGGGTGCAGAAGAAACTTTGCAGAGAGAAGAGGTTGGAGACTGAGGTGAATAAAGATCGTTGCAGAGAGAAGAGGATGGAGACTGGGTGCAGAAGTCCTGTAACAGAGAGCAGAGTTTGGAGACTGGGGTGCAGAAGCACTGTTACAGATAGCACAGTTTCGAGACAGGGTTGCAGAAGGATCATACAGAGAGCATTTTGGAGACTGAGATTAAGATGGACTGTTTCAGAGAGCAAAGATTGGAAACTGGGGTCCAGAAGGATTGTTTCAGAGTTCAGAGTTTTCAGACTGATGTGCAGAAAGACTGTAGTAGAGAGCAGATATTGGATCATGGGGTGCAGAAGGACTTTTACAGAGAGAAGAGTTTGGAGACTGGGGTGCAGAAGAATCGTTGCAGAGAGCACAGTTTGGTGACTGGGGTGCATAAGGCCTGTTACAGAGAGCAGAGTTTTAAGACTGGTGTGCAGAAGGCATGTTACAGAGAGCAGAGTTTAGAGACTGGGGTGTAGAAGGACTGTTAAACAGAGCAGAGTTTGACGAATGGGTTTCAGAAGAATCTTACAGAGAACAGATTTTGGAGTCTGAGGTGGAGAAGAACTTTTGTAGAGCTTAGAGGTTGGAGACGTAAGAGCAGATTGACTGTTGTAGAGAGCAGAGGCTGGAGACTGAGGTCCAGACAGATTGTTACAGAGATCAGAGTGTGGAGACTGGGGAGAAGAAGGAGTGTTAAGAAGAGCAGAGTTTGGAGATTGGGGTGCAGTAGAACTGTTACCTGGAGCAGAGGTTGGAGACTGGGGTGCAGAAGGACTGTTGCAGAGAAAAGAGTTTGAAGACTGAGGTGCAGAAGAATTCTTACAAAGAGCAGAGATTGAAAACTGGGGTGCAGAAAAACCGTTGCAGAGACCAGAGGTTGGAACCTTGGGAAAAGAAGGATCGTTGCAGAGAACGGATGTTGAAGACTTGGGTGCAGGAGGACTTTTACAGAGAGCAGAGGTTGGAGACTGAAATGCAGAAGGATCTTTACAGATTGCAGAACTTCGAGACTGAGGTTGAGTAGGACTTTTACAGAGAGGA
This sequence comes from Ictidomys tridecemlineatus, assembly GCF_052094955.1. NCBI lineage: Eukaryota > Metazoa > Chordata > Mammalia > Rodentia > Sciuridae > Ictidomys > Ictidomys tridecemlineatus. The sequence goes on along the minus strand of NW_027523021.1, from coordinate 1,658 downwards.
AAGGTTGGAGACTGGGGTGCAAAAGGATTCTTACAGAGAGCAGAGTATGGAGACTGGGGTGCAGAAGGAGTTTTACAGAGTGCAGCGTTTGGAGATTGGGGTTCAGAAGAACTGTTACAGAGACGAGAGGTTGGAGACTGAGGTGTAGAAGGTCTCTTATAGGGAAAAGAGTTTGAAGACATACGTGAAGATGAATTTTTAAAGAGAGCAGAGTTTGGACACTGATGTGCAGAAGGACAGTTACAGAGAGCAGAGCTTGGAGACTGGGGTGCAGAAGGAGTGTTGCAGAGAGCAGAGTTTGGAGACTGTGGTGAAAAAGGATCGATGAAGAGAGCAGAGGTTGAAGACTGAGGTGCAGAAGGATCTCTAGAGAGAGCAGAGTTTGGAGACTGGGGTGCAGCAGAACAGTTGCAGAGAACAGAGTTTGGAGACTGGGGTACATAAGGAGTTTTACTGAGGACAGACGTTGGAGACTGGGGTGCCGCAGGACCCTAGCAGAAAGCAGAGGTTGGAGACTGCTGTGGAGAAGGAATGTTAGAGAGAGAAGATTTTGGAAACTGGAGACCAGAAAAATCTTACAGAGAGCAGATTTTGGAGACTGTGGTGCAGAAGTACTGTTGTAGAAAACAGACGTTGGAGACTGGGGTCAAGAACAATCCTTTCAGAGAGCAGAGTTTGGAGACTGGGGTGTAGAAAGACTGTTGCAGAGAACAGAGGTTGGAGACTGGGGTGCAGAAGGACTGTTGCAGTGAGAAGAGGTTGGAGACTGGAGCGCAGAAAGACTGTTGTAAAAAGCAGAGTTTGTAGACTGAGGTGCAGAAGGACTGTTACACAGAGCAGCGGTTGGAGACTGCGTAGCAGAAGGACTGTTGCCGAAAGCAGAGGTTGGAGACTGAGGTGCAGAAGGACTCGTAGAGAGAGCAGATGTTGGAGACTGGGGTGCAAAAGGACTGATGCAGAAAGCAGAGATTGGATTATGGGGTGCAGAAAGACCGTTACAGAGAGCAGAGGTTAGAGACTGCAGTATAGAAGGACTGTTGCAGAGACCAGATTTTGGAGAATGGGGTGCAGAGGGACTGTTGCAGAGAGCAGAGGTTGGACACTGTTGTGAAGAAAGACTGTTACAGAGAGCAGAGTTTGCAGACTGGGTATTAGAAGGATCCTACAGAGAGCAGAGTTTGGAGACTGAAGTGCAGAAGGACTGTTACAGAGAGTAGCGGTTGGATACTGAGGTGCAGTAGGACCCTTCAAAAAAGAGAGATTGGAGACTGAGATGCAGAAAGATTGTTACAGAGAACAGAGTTTGGAGAATGGGTGCAAAAGGTCTGTTGCATAGAGCAGAGGTGGAAGACTGGGGTGCAGAAGGACTGTTGCAGACAGCAGAGGTTGGAGACTGGGGTGCAGAAAGACTGTTACCGAGAGCAGAGTTAAAAGACTGGGGTGCAGAAGGACTGTTGAAGAGAGTAGATGTTGGAGACTGAGGTGCAGAAGTCCAGTTACATAGAGCAGAGGTTGGAGACTGGGGTGCAGGAGAATCGTTGCAAAAAGCAGACCTTTGAGACAGGGGTGCAGAAGGATCTTACAGAGAGAATAAATTGGAGACTGAGGTGCAGAAGTAGTGTTGCAGAGATAAGAGGTTGGAGACTGGCATGCAGTAG
>NW_027523020.1:0-64258 GCF_052094955.1 Ictidomys tridecemlineatus | reverse complement strand
GAAAAAAGTCTGGAGACTGGGGTGAAGAAGGATTGTTGCAGAGAGCAGACGTTTGAGACTTGGGTGCAGAATGATCTTTACAGAGAGCAGAGGGTGCAGACTGGGGGTGCCGAAGGACTGTTACAGAGAGCAAAGTTTGGAGTCTGGGTTCAGAAGTACTGTTATAGAAAGCAGAGTTTGGAGACTGGTTTTCAGAAGAATCTTACAGAAAGCAGAGTTTTGAGACTGCGGTACAGAAGGATTGTTATAGAGAGCAGAGGTTGGAGACTGGGGAAAAGAAAAACTGTTGCAGAGGACAGAGGTTTGAGACTGGGGTGCAGCTCAACCATTGCAGAAAGCATAGGTTGGAGACTGGGGTAGAAAAAGCATCATACAGAGAGCAGAGTTTGGATACTGGGGTGCAGTAGGATCTTACAGATAAGAGGTTGGAGACTGATGTGCAGTAGGACTCTTACAGAGAGCAGAGTTTGGAGACTGTGGTGCAGAAGGACTGATAGAGAAAGCAGAGATTGGAGTTTGTGGTGAAGAAAAAAGGTTACAGAGAGCAGAGGTTGGACTGCAGTACAGAATAATCTTTTACAGAGAGCAGTGGTTGGAGTCTGGGGTGCCGAATGATTGTTGCAGAGATCAGATGTTGCTAACTAGGGTGCAGAAATACTGTTGCAAATAGCAGAGTTTGGAGACTGGGGTGCATAAGGACTGATACAGAAAGCAGAGGGTGGAGACTGGAGTGCAGAAGGACTCTTACAGAGAGCAGATATTGCACACTAGGTTGCAGAAGGACTGTTAAAGAGAGCAGAGTTTAGAGACTGGGGTGCAGAATGACTGTTGCAGAGAGCAGAGGTTGGAGACTGCGATGGAGAAGAATTGTTGCAGAGAGAAGATTTTGGTGACTTGTGTGCAGTAGAAATTTTACAGAGAGCAGAGTTTTTTAGACTACATTTAAAAGGATCTTACAGAGAGCAGAGGTTTGAGACAGAGGTGCAGAAAGACTGTTGCAGAGAGCAGATGTTGGAGACTCCAGTACCGAAGGACTGTTGCAGAGAGCTGAGATTGGAGACTAGGGTACACAAGGACTTTTTCAGAGAGCAGATGTTGGAGACTGCTGTTCAGAAAAACTGTTGCAGAGAGCAGAAGTTGGAGAATGGGGTACAGAAAGACTTTTGCAGAGAGCAGAGGTTGGAGGCTGAGGTTCAGATGGACGGATAATGAAAGCAGATGTTGGAGACTGGCGTGCAAAAGGACCTTTACAGAGAGCAGAGTTTGGAGACTGTGGTACAGAAGGACTATTACAGAGAGCAGAGTTTGGAGACTGGGGAGCAGAAGGACTGTTGTGGAGTACAAAGGTTGGAGACTGGGGTGAAGCAGGACCGTTGCAGAAAGAAGAGGTTGGAGACTGGCATGGAGAAGAAATATTACAGAGAGCAGATTTTGGAAACGGTGGTGCAGACAGATCTTTCGAGACCAGAGGTTGGAGACTGAGGTGAAGAAGGGTCGTTGCAGAGAGTAGATGTTGGAGACTGAGTTTCAGAAGGATCGTTGCAGAGAACAGAGGTTGGAGACTGGGGTACAGAAGGATCGTTGCAGTCATCAGAGTTTCCAAACTGAGATGCAGAAGGACTCTTACACAAAGCAGAGGTTGAAGACTGAGGTTAAGAAGGACAGTTACAGAGAGCAGATGTGGGAGACAGGGGTGCAGGACTGATACAGAGCAGAAGTTGGAGACTGAGGTACAGAAAACTGTTACAGAGAGCAGAGGTTGGAGACTCGGGTGCAGAAGGATAATTGCAGAGAGCAGAGTTTTCAGACTGAGGTACAGAAAAACTGTTGAGGAGATCAGATGTTGGAGATTGGGGTGCACAATGACTGTTGCAGCGAGCAGAGATTGGAGACTGGGGTGCAGAGGGATCGTTGCAGAGAGCAGAGGTTGGAAAGTGGGGTGCAGAAGGCCTTTTACAGAGAGCAGACAATGGAGACTGAGGTGCAGAAGGACTGTTACAGAGAGCAGAGATTAAAGACTGGAGTGCAGAAGGACTGTTGCAGAGAAGATTATGGAGACTAGGGTGTAGAAGGACTGTTCCAGAGAGGAGAGGTTGTAGACTGGGGTGCAGGAGCATCATACAGAAAGCAGAGTTTGGAGACTGAGGTGCAGAAGGACTGTTGCAGAGAGCAGATATTGGAGACTGGGATCCAGAAGGACTGATACAGAGGGCAGAGTTGGGAGACAGGGGTGCAGAAGCATCTTACACTGAGCGATGTTTGGAGACTGAGGTTCAGTAAGACTGTTGAAGAGAGCAGAGGTTGGAGACTGGGGTGCAGAAGGACTGTTATAAAAAGCAGAGTTTAGAGAGTGGGGAGCAGAAGGACTGTTGCAGAGTACAGTCTTTTGAGACTGTTGTGCAGCAGGACCGTTGCAGAAAGCAGAGGTTGGAGACTTTCGTGGAGAAGAAATATTACAGAGAGCAGATTTTGGAAACTGGGGTGCAGAACGATTTTTCAGAGAGCAGAGGTTGGAGACTGGTGTGCAGAAGGACTGTTACAAAGAGCAGAGTTTGGAGAATGCGGTACAGAAGAACTGTTACAGAGAGCAAAGGATGACAACTGGGGTGCAGAAGGAGTGTTTCAAAGAACAGAGGTTGGAGACTGAGGTGCAGAAGGACTGTTACAGAGAGCAGAGTTTTTAGACAAGGTTGCAGAAAGATCTTACAGACAGCAGAGTTTGTAGATCGAGGTGCAGCAGGACTGTTAAAGAGAGCAGAGGTTGGAGACTGGGGTTCAGAAGGCCTGTTATGGAGAGCAGAGATTGGAGAAGGGCTCCAGAAGGTCTGTTACTGATGGCAGAGTTCGGAGACTTGGTTGCAGAAAAATTTTACAGAGAGCAGATGTTGGAGACTGAGGTGCAGAAGGACTGTTACTGAGAGTAGAGGTTGGAGACTGAGTTTCAGAAGGATGGTTGCAGAGAACAGAGGTTGGAGACTGGGGTACAGAAGGATTGTTGCAGTCAGCAGAGTTTCCAGACTGAGATGCAGAAGGACTCTTACACAGAGCAGAGGTAGAAGACTAAGGTTAAGAAGTACAGTTACAGAGAGCAGATTTGGGAGACAGGCATTCAGGACTGATACAGAGCAGACCTTGGAGACTGGGGTGCAGAAGGATCATTGCAGAGAGTAGATTATAGAGACTGGGGTATAGAAGGACTGTTCTAAAGAGCAGAGGTTGGAGACTGGGGTCCAGAAGGACTGTTGTAGAGAGCAGTTGTTTAAGACTGAGGTGCAGAAAAACTGTTACAGGGAGCAGTGTTTGGAGACTGGTGTTCAAAAGGACTGATACTGAGTGTAGAGTTTGGAAACTGGGGAGCAGAAAGATCTTACAGAGAGAAAAGTTTGGAGACTGGGGTGCAGAAGGATTGTTGCAGAGAGCAGACGTTGGAGACTGGGGTGCAGAAGGCCTGTTGCAGAGAGCAGTTGTTGAAGACTGATGTGCAGAAAAACTGTTACAGAGAACAGTGTTTGGAGACTGAGGTGCAGAAGGACTGTTGAATAGAGCAGTGTTTGGAGACTTGGGTGCAGAAGGACCGTTACAGAGAATAGAGGTTGGAGACTGTGGTACAGAAGTTCTGTTAAAGAGAGCAGAGGTTGAAGACAGATGTGCAGAATTATCTTACAGAGAGCAGAGGTTGGAGACTGGGGTGCAATAGGAATGTTGCAGAGAGCAGAGGATGGAGAATGGGGTGCAGAAAGATCGTTGCAGAGAGAAGTGGTTGGAGACTGAGATGCAGAAGACCTGTTACACAGAGCAGAGCTTGGAGACTGGAGCGCAGAAGGCCTGTAACATAGAGCAGCGTTTGGAGACTGGGTGGCATAAGGATATTACATAGAGCAGAGGTTGGTGACTGAGGTGCTGAAGGATTGTCAGAGAGAGCAGAGGTTGTAGACTTTGGTCCACAAGGATGGTTGCAGAGAGCTGAGTTTTCAGAATGAGCTTTAGAAAAACTGTTGCAGAGAGCAGATGTTGGAGACTGGGGTGCAGAAGAACTGTTGCAGAGAGCAGAGTTTGGAGACTTGGGTATAAAAGAACCGTTGCAGAGAGCAGAGGGTGCAGACTGGGGTGCCGAAGGACTGTTACAGAAAGCAGATTTTGGAGATTGGGGTGCAGAAGGATTGGTACAGAGACCACATGTTGAAGACTGAGGTGCAGAAAGACCTTCACAAAGAGAAGTGGTTGGAGACTGAGGTGCAGAAGGACTGTTGCAGAGTGTAGAGGTTAAAGACTTGGGTGTAGAAGGACTTTTGCAGAGACCAGAGTTTGGAGATGGGGGTGCCAAAGGACTGTTGCAGGGAGCAGACGTTGTAGACTGAGGTGCAGAAGGACTATTACAGAAAGCAGAGTTTGGAGACTTAAGTGCAGAAGGACTTATAGAGAAATCAGAGGTTGGAGAGTGGGGTGCAAAAGGACCATTAGAGAGAGAAGAGTTTGGAAACTGCAGTACAGAAGGACTCTTACAGAGAGCAGCGGTTTGAGACTGGGTTGCAGAAGTCCTGTTACAGAGAGCAGAGTTTGGAGACTGTTGTGCAGAAGGACTGTTACAGAGTGCAGAGTTTAAAGACTGGGTTGTAGAAGGATCTTACACAGAGCAGAGTTGGGAGAATGAGGTGCAGAAGGACTGTTACAGAGAGCAGAATTAGGAGACTGGCGTGCAGAAGGGTGGTTTAAGGGAGCAAGTTTTCAGACTGAGTTTCAGAAGGACTGTTGCAGAGAGCAGATGTTCGAGACTGGGGTGCAAAAGACTTTTGCAGAGAGGAGAGTTTGGAGACTGGGGTGCATAAGGACTGTTATAGAGAGCAGAGTCTGGAGACTGGGTTGCTGAAGGATCTTACAGAAAGCAGAGGTTGGAGACTGAGGTGCAGGTGGACTGTTACAGAGAGCAGTGGTTTGAGACTGGGGTGCAGAAGGATCGTGCAGAGAGTAGAGGTTTCAGACTGAGGTCAAGAAGGACGGTTACAAAGAGCGGACGTTGGAAACTGAGGTGTAGAAGGACTGTTTCACATAGGAGAGTTTGGAGACTCAGGTGCAGAAGGACTGTTAGAGGAAGCAGAGTTTGAAAATTGGGGTGCAGAAGGACTTTTACAGAGAGCAGAGGTTGGAGATTGCGGTATAGGAGTGTTAACGAGAGCAGAGGTTGGAGACTGGGGTGCAGAAAAATTCTTACATAGAACACAGGTTGGAGACTGAGGTGCACACGGTAAGATACAGAGAACAGAGGTTAGAGACTGGGGTTCAGACAGACTGATACTGAAAGCAGAGGTTGGAGACTTGGGTGTAGAAGGACCCTTACAAAGAGCACAGGTTGGAGACTGCGGTACAGAAGGACTGTTACAGAGAGGAGATCTTGGAGTCTGGGGAGCAGAAGTACTGTTTCAGAGGACAGAGGTTGGAGACTGGGGTGGAAAAATAATGTTACAAAGAGCAGAGTCTGGAAACTGGAGTGCAGAAGGATATTAAAGAGAGCAGAGGTTGGAGAGTGTTGTGCAGAAGGACTGTTGCAAAGAGCAGACTTTGGAGACTGGGGTCCAGAAGGATCCTTGCAGAGAGCAGAGTTTGGAGACTGGGGTGGAGAAGAATCGTTGAAGAGAGAAGAGGTTGGAGACTGGAGTGAAGAAGTCCTGTTACAGAGAGCAGAGTTTAAATACTGTTGTGCAGAACGACTGTTACAGAGTGCAAAGTTTAAAGACTGGGGTGCAGAAGGACTGTTACAGAGAGCAGAGGTTGAAGACTGGCGTTCAGATGGATCTTATACAGAGCAGAGTTTGGAGACTGGGGTGCAAAAGGACTATTGCAGAGAGCAGATGTTGGAGACTGGGGTGGAGAAAAATCGTTGCAGAGAGAAAAGTTTGGAGACTGGGGTGCAGAAGAACTGTTACAGAGAGCAGAGGTTGGAGACTGTTTTGCAGAAGGTCTGTTACAGAGTGAAAAGTTTAAAGACTGGGTTGCAGAACGATCTTACAGAGAGCAGAGTTGGGAGACTGAGGAGAAAAAGGACTGTTACAGACAGCATAGGTAGGAGACTGTGGTGCAGAAGGGTCGTTGCAGAGAGCAGAAATTTCAGACTGAGATGCAGAAGAACTGTTGCAGAGAGCAGATGTTGGAGACTGGGGAGCAGAAGGACTGTTGCAGAGAGCAGATTTTGGTAACTAGGGTGCAAAATGGCTGTTGTAGAGAGCAGAGTTTGGAGAATATGCTGCAGAAGGACTGTTGCAGAGAGCAGAGTTTAGAGACTGATGTGTGGAAGTCCTGCTACAGAGAGCCGAGGTTGGAGACTTGGATGCATAAGGACTGTTACAGAGAGCTGAGGTTGGATACAGAGGTGCAGAAGGATCTTACAGAAAGCAGAATTTGGAGACTGTAGTGCAGAAGGAGTGTTGCAGAGATAAGAGGTTGGAGACTGGGGTGCACTAGAATCATTGCAGAGAGCAGAGGTTGGAGACTGGGGTGCAGAAGGATCGTTGCAGAGAGCAGATTTTGGAGACTGGGGTGCAGAAGGCCTGCTACAGAGAGAAGACTTTGTAGACTGGCGTGCAGAAGGCCTGTTATAGAGAGGAGAGGGTGGAGATTGAGGTGCTGGTGGACTGTTATATAGAGCAATGTTTTGAAATGGGGTACAGAAGAATCGTGTAGAGAGCAGAGGTATCAGACTGATGTGCAGAAGGACTGTTACAGAAAGTAGAGGTTGGAAATTGGGGTGCAGAAGGACCGTTACAGAGACCAGAGTTTGGAGACTGCCGTATAGAAAAACTGTTACAGAGAGCAGAGGTTGGAGACTGGGGTGCAAAAGGAATGATACAGAGAGCACAGGTTGGAGACTGAGGTGCAGAAGAATAGATACAGAGAGCAGAGGTTTGAGACTGAGGTTCAGAAAGACTGATACCAAAAGCAGTATTTGGAGACTGGAGTGCAGAAGGCCCGTTAAGGAGAGCAGTGGTTGGAGACTGCAGTAAAGAAGGACTGTTACAGAAACTGGGAGAAGAAAGACTGTTGCAGAGGACAGAGTTTGGAGACTAAGGTGCCGCAGGACACTTGCACAAAGCAGAGTATAAAGACTGGGGAACAGAAGAGATGTTACAGAGAACAGAGTTTAGAATCTTGAGTGCAGAAGCATCTAACAGAGACCAGAGTTTGGAGACTGTGGTGAAGAAGGACTGTTGCAGAGAGCAGTGATTGGAGACTGAGGTGCAGAAGTTCTGTTATGTAGAGTAGAGGTTGGAGACTCGTGTGCAGGGGATGGTTGAAAGGAGCAGAGCTTGGAGACAAGGGTGAAGAAGGATCTTACAGAGAGAAGTTGGAGACTGAGGTGCAGAAGGTCTCTTTTAGAGATCAGAGGTTGGAGACTGGGGTGCAGTAGGATCATTGCAGAGAGCAGAGGTTGGAGACTGGGGGGCAGAAGGACTGTTTCAGAGAACAGATTTTAGAAACTGGGGCACAGAAGACTGTTACACAGGGCAGAGTTTGCAGACTGGGTGCAGAAGGACTGTTACAGATAGCAGAGTTTAAAGACTGGATGTCAGAAGGATCTTAAAGATAGCAGATTTGGGAGACTGAGGTGTAGAAGGACTGTTACAGAGAGCAGAGGTAGGAGACTGGGGTGCAAAAGTGTCGTTGCAGAGAGCAGAGTTTTCAGACTGAGGTGCAGAAGAACTATTGCAGAGAGCAGATGTTGGAGACTGGGGTGAAGAAGGACTGTTGCAGAGAGCAGAGGTTGGAGACTGGGGTGCAGAAGGACTGTTGTAGAGAGCAGAGGTTGGAGACTGGGGTGCAGAAGGACTGTTGCAGAGAGCAGATGTTGGAGACTGACTTGCGGGGGTCCTGTTACAGAGAGCAGAGGTTGGAGACTCGGAAGCAGAAAGACTGTTACAGAGAGCAGTGTTTAAAGACTGGAGTGCAGAAGGATCATTTCAGAGCACAGAATTTTCATACTGAGGTGCAGAAGGACTGTTGCAGAGAGCAGTTGTTGGAGACTTGGGTGCAGAAGAACTTTTGCAAAGAGCAGACGTTGGAGACTGGGGTGAAAAAGGATCGTTGTAGAGAGCAGAGGTTTAAGACTGGGGTTCAGAAGGACTGATACAGACAGCAGAGGTTTGAGACTGTGGTGCAGAAGGACCTTTAGAGAGAGCAGAGTTTGGAGACTGCAGTACAGAAGGACTGTTACAGTGAGGATACGTTGAAGACTAGGGTACAGAAGGACTGTTTCAGAGAGCAGATGTTGGAAACTGTGGTTCAGAAGGACTGTTGCAGAGAACAGAGTTTAGAGAATCGGGTGTAGAAGGACTGTTGCAGAGAGCACATTTTGGAGATTGAGGTGCAGAAGGATTGTTACAGAGAGCAGAGTTTGGAGACTAGGGTGCAGAAGGATCTTACAGAGAGCAGAGGTTGGAGACAGGGGTGCAGAAGTACTGTTGCAGAGAGCAAAGGTTGGAGACTGAGGTGCAGAGGGACTGTTATAAAGAACAGGTTGGAGATGGAGAGAAGAAGGACTGTTACTGAGAACAGATGTGGGAGACTCATGTGCAGCAGTACCGTTGCAGAAAGCAGAGTTTGGAGACTGGGGTAGAGATGGAATGTTACTGGCAGCAGAGTTTTGAAACTGTGGTTCAGAAGGATATTACATAGAGCAGATGTTGGAGACTGGGGTGCAGAAGGATCGTTGCAGAGAGCAGAGGTTGGAGACTTGGTTTCAGAAGGTTTGTTGAAGAGAGCAGACGTTGCAGACTGGGGTGACGAAGGATCGTTGCAGACAGCAGAGGTTAGAGACTGGGGAGCAGAAGGACTGTTACAGAGAGTAGAGTTTGGATACTGAGGTGTAGATGAATTGTTGCTTAGAGCAGAGATTGGAGACTGAGGTGCAAAAGGACTGTTGCAGAGAGCAGAGGTTGGAGACTGTGGTGCAAAAGGACTGTTACAGAGAGCAGAGGTCAGATACTAGGGTGCAGAAGAACTGTTACAGAGAGCAGAGTTTTTAGACAAGGTTGCACAAGGATCTTACAGAGAGCAGAGGTTGTAGACCAAGGTGCAGCAGGACTGTTACAGAGAGCAGAGGTTGGTGACTACAGTGCAGAAGGATCGTTGCAGAGAACAGAGTTTTCAGACTGAGGTGCAGAAAGACTTTTGCAGAGAGCACATGTTAGAGACTGGGGTGCAGAAAGACTGTTGCAGAGAGCAGAGGTTGGAGACTGGAGTGCAGAATGACTGTTGCAGAGAGCAGGGTTGGAGACTGAGGTGCAGAAAGACTCTTACAGAGAGCAGAGTTTGGAGACTGGGGTGCTGAAGAACTGGTAAAGAGAGCAGTGGTTGGAGACTGGGGTGAAGAAGGATCGTTATAGAGAACAGATTTCGGAGACTGGGGTGCAGAAGGCCTGTTACGGAGAGCAGAGTTTAGAGAAGGGGTGCAGAAGTACTTTTACATAGAGTAGAGCCCGAGGTTCAGAAGGACCATTGCACAGAGCAGAGGTTGGAGACTGAGGTGCAGAAGGAATGTTACAGAGAGCAGACGTTGGAGACTTGGTCTCAGAGGGACTGCTGCAGAGAGCAGAGGCTGGAAATGGGGTGTAGCAGGACTGTTGCGGAGAGCACAGGTTTGAGATTTGGGTGAAGAAGGCCTGTTGCAGAGATTACGGGTTGATGACTGTGTTGCAGTAGGACTGTTACAGAGGCAGAGGTTGGAAACTTTGGTGCAGAAGGACTTTTGCGGAGAGCAGATGTTGGAGACTGGGTTGCAGAAGGACTGTTGAAGAGAGCAGAGTTTGTAGACTGAGATGCAGAAGTACTGTTACAGAGAGCAGAGGTTGGAGATTGGGGTACAGATGGACTGATACAGAAAGCAGAATTTGGAGACTCGGGTGCAGAAGAACTGATGCAGAGAGAAGAGGTTGGAGAATGGGGTGCAAAAGGCCTGTTACAGAGAGCAGAGGTTGGAGACTGGGGTGCAGAACGACTGTTACAGACAGCAGAGATTGGAGACAGGGTTGCAGAAGGATCTTACAGAGAGCAGAGCTTAGAGACTGTGGTACAGCAGGACTGTTACAGAGAACAAAGTTTGGAGACTGGGGTGAAGAAGGACTGTTGCAGAGAGCAGATATTGGAGACTGGAGTGCAAAAGGACTGTTGTAGAGAGCAGAGGATGGACACTGGGGTGCAGAAGTATCGTTGTAGCGAGCAGAGGTTTGAGACCAGCGTCCAAAAGGAATGTTACAGAGAACAGAGGTTGGAGAAGGGGGGCAGAAGGACTGTTAAAGAGGGCAGAGTTTACAGACTGGGTTGAAGAAGGATCTCAGAGAGAGCAGATGTTGGAGACTGAGCTGCAGAAGGACTGTTACAGAGAGTAGAAGTTAGAGACTGAGGTGCAGAAGCACCGTTGTAGAGAGCAGAGTTTTGAGACTGAGGTGCAGAAGGATTGTTACAGAGAGCAGAGGTTGGAGCCTGGGGTGCAGAAGGACTGTTGCAGATAGCAGAGTTTGGAGACTGTGGTGTAGAAGGATTGTTGCAGATACAGAGGTTCGAGACTTTGGTGCAGAAGGACTGATACAGAAAGCAGAGGTCGAAGACTGGGGAGCAGAAGAACCCTTACAGAGTGCAGATTTTGGAGACTGCACTGCAGGAGGATTGTTACAAAGAGAAGAGTTTGGAGACTGGTGTGGAGAAGGACTGTTTCAGAGTGCAGACCTTGGATACTGGGGTGCAGACGAACTGTTGCAGAGAGCAGAGGTTGGAGACTGGGGTGCAGAAGAACTGTCGCAGAGAGCAGAGGATGGAGACTGAGGTGCAGAAGAAATGTAGCAGGGAGCAAAGGATGGAAACTGTGGTGCAAAAGGAATGATACAGAAAGGAGAGGTTGAAGACTGGGGTGCAGAAAGACTGTTACAGAGAGCAGAGGTTGGAGACTGAGGCACAGAAGGACTGTTACAGAGAGCAGAGGTTGGAAACTGGGGAGCAGATGGACTGTTAAAGAGAGCACAGGTTAGAGACTGGGGAGCAGAAGGACTGATACAGAGAGTAGATTTTGGAGACTGAGGTGCAGTAGGACTGTTACAAAAAGCAGAGTTGGGAGACTGAGGTGCACAAGGATCATTGCAGAGAGCAGAGTTTTCAGACTTAGGTTCAGAATGACTGTTGCTGAGAGCTGATGTTGGAGACTGGGTTACAGAAGGACTTTTGCAGAGAGCAGAGGTTGGAGATTGGGGTTCAAAAGGATCGTTGAAGACAGCAGAGGTTGGAGACTGGGGTCAAGAAGGACTGTTACAGAGATCAGTGTTTGGAGACTGGGGTTCAGAAGAACCATTAGAGATACAAGAGGTTGGAGACTGCGGGACAGAAGGACTGTTACGGAGAGCAGAGTTTGGAGACTCTGGAGCAGAAGGACTGTTTCACAGAGCAGAGGTTGGAGACTGGGGAGCAGAAGGAATATTACAGAGAGCAGAGTTTGGAAACTGGGGTGCAGAAGGATCTTCCAGAAAGAAGAGTTTGGAGACTGAGGTGCGGAAAGACTGTTACATAAAGCAGAGTTTGAAGACTGGGGTGCAAAATGATCGTTGCAGAGAGCAGAGTTGTCAGACAGAGGTGCAGAAAGACTGTTGCAGGGAGCAGATGTTTGAGACTGGTGTGCAAAAGGACTGTTGCAGAGAGCAGAGTTTGGAAACTGTGGTGCAAAAGGATTGTTGTAAAGAGCAGAGTTTTTAGACTGGGTTGCAGAGGGATTGTTACAGAGAGCAGAGGTTGGAGACTGTGGTGCAGAAAGACCATTGCAGAGATCAGAGTTTGGTAACTGAGGTGAAGAATGATTGTTAAAGTGAACAGAAGTTGGAGACTGGGGTGCAGAAGGACTGTTGCAGAAAGCAGAGTTTGGAGACTGGGTTTTAGAAGGACTCTTGCAAAGAGCAGAGGTTGGAGACTAGGGTGCAGAAGGACTGTTACATAGAGCAGAGTTTGGAGACAGGGTTGCAGAAGGATCTTACAGAGAGCTGAGTTTCGAGACTGAAGTGCAACAAGAGTATTACAGAGAGCAGAGTTTGGAAACTGCAGAAGGATCATTGCAGAGAACAGCGTTTTCAGACTGAGGTGCAGAAAGACGTTTGCAGAGAGCAGAGGTTGGAGACAGGGGTGCAGAAGGACTCTTGCATAGAGCATATATTGGATACTGGGGTGCACAGGGATTGTTGCAGAAAGCAGAGGTTGGAGACTGGGGTGCAGAAGGACTGTTGCAGAGAACAGACGTTGGAAACTGGTGTACAGAAAGATCGTTGCAAACAGCAGAAGTTTGAGACTGGGGTACCGAAGGACTGTTACAGATAGTAGAGTTTCGAGACTGAGGTGCAGAAGGATCTTTGCAGAGAGCAGAGGTTGGAGACTAGGGTGCAGTAGTTACTCCTATAGAGAGCTGAGTTTTCAGACAAGGTTGCACAAGGATCTTACAGAGAGCAGAGTTGGAGACCGATGTGCAGCAGGACTGTTACAAAGAGCAGGGCTTGGAGACTGGGGTGCAGAAGATCGTTGTATACAACAGAGTTTTCCGACTGAGGTGCAGAAGACTTTTGCAGAGAGCACATGTTGGAGACTGGGGTGCAGAAGGACTGTTGCAAAGAGCAGAGTTTGGGGACTGGGGTGCAGAAGAATAATTGTAGAGAGCAAAATTTTGAGACTGGAGTGCAGAAGGATTGTTATAGAGAACAGAGGTTGGAGACTGGGGTTCAGAAGGCTTATTACAAAGAGCAGAGTTTGAAGAAGGCATTCAGAAGTACATTTACAGAGAGTAGTTTTTGGAGACTGAGGTGCAGAAGGACCGTTGCAGAGAGCAGAGTTTGAAGACTGAGGTGCAGAAGGATTGTTTCAGAGAGCAGAGGTTGGAGACTGGGTTGCAGAGGGACTGTTGCAGAGTGCAGAGGCGGGACACTGGGGTGTAGAAGGACTGTTGCGGAGAGCACAGGTTGGAGATTGGGTGCAGAAAGACTGTTTCAGGAAGCAGAGTTTAAAGACTTGGTAACAGTAGTAATGTTACAGAGGCAGACGTTTTGATATTTAGTGCAGAAAAACTGTTGCAGAGAGCAGATGTTGGAGACTGGGGTGAAGAAGGACTGTTGCAGAGAACAGAATTTGTAGACTGAGGTGCAGAAGCACTGTTACAGAGAGTAGAGGTTGAAGAATGGGGTGCAAAAGGCCTGTTACAAAGAGCAGAGGTTGGAGACTGGGGTGAAGAAGGACTGTTACAGAAAGCAGGGTTTGGAGACAGGGTTGCAGAAGGATCATTGCAAAGAACATAGATTTCACACTGAGGTGCAGAAGGGATGTTGCAGAGAAAAGAGTTTTGAGACTGAATTGCAGAAGGACTGTTACAGAAAGCAGAGTGTGGAGACTGGGGTGCAGAAGAACTGATAGAGAAAGCTGACATTAGAGTCTGGGGTTCACAAAGACTATTAAAGAGACAGAGTTTTGAGACTGCGGTTACAGAAAGACTGTTACAGAGAGTAGAGGTTGGAGACTGAGGTCCAGAAGGATTGTTATGGAGATTAGTGGGTGGAGACTGGGGTGCAGAAGGACAGTTACAGAGAGCACAGATGGAGACTGGGCTGCAGAAGAAATGTTGCAGAGAGAAGAAGATGAAGACTGGGGTGCAGAAGGACTGTTACTGAGAGCAGAGGTTAAAGACTGGGGTGCAGAAGTACTGATACAGAAAGCAGAGGTTGGAGACTGGGGTGCAGAAGGACCGTTACAGAGAGCATTTTTTGGAGACTGCACTACACGAGGACTGTTACAGAGAACAGAGGTTAGAGAAGGGGTGTAGAAGGTCTGTTACAGAGAGCATATGTTGGAGACTGACTTGCGGGGGTCCTGTTACAGAGAGCAGAGGTTGGAGACTCAGAAGCAGAAAGACTGTTACAGAGAGCAGTGTTTAAAGACTGGAGTGCAGAAGGATCATTTCAGAGCACAGAATTTTCAGACTGAGGTGCAGAAGGACTGTTGCAGAGAGCAGTTGTTGGAGACTTGGGTGCATAAGGACTTTTGCAAAGAGCAGACGTTGGAGACTGGCGTGAAAAAGGATCATTGTAGAGAGCAGAGGTTTGAGACTGGGGTGCAGAAGCACTGGTACAGAGAACAGAGGTTGGAGACTGGGTGCAGAATGCTTGTTACAGAAAGAAAGGTTTGGAGAAAGGGTGCAGAAGGATTGTTACAGAGGGAAGAGTTTGGAGACTGGTTGCCTAAAGATCTTACACAGAGCAGAGGTTGGAGACTGAGGTGCAGAACGACTGATACAGAGAGTAGAGGTTGGAGACTGAGGTGCAGAAGGATTGTTACAGAGAGCAGATTTTGGAGACTGGGGTGCAGAAGGACTGTTGCAGATAGCAGAGGTTGGAGACTGTGGTGTAGAAGGACTTTTTGAGGGAACAGATTTGGAGAATTGGGTGCAGAAAAATGTTGCAGAGAGCAGAGTTTGGAGACTGAGATGCAGAAGGACTGTTACAGAGATCACTGGTTGGGAGACTGGGGTGCAGAAGGACCGATAGAGAAAGAAGAGGTTGAAGACTGTGGTAAAGAAGCAAAATTACAGAGAGCAGACTTTAAAGACCGCAGTACAGGAGGCCTGTTACAGAGAGCAGATGTTGGAGACTGGGGTTGAGAAAGGACTATTTCAGAATGCAGATATTGGAGACCGGGGTGCAGAAGAACTGTTGCTGAGAGAAGAGGTTAGAGACTGGGGTACAGAAGAACTGTCGCAGAGAGCCAAGTTTGGAGACTGAGGAGCAGTGGGAATGCTACAGAGAGCAGAGGTTGGATACTGAGGTCCAGAAGGATTGTTACGGAGATCAGTGGGTAAAGACTGGGGTGCAGAAGAAATGTTGCAGAGAGAAGAAGTGGAGACTGGGGTGCAGAAGAACTGATAAAGAAACCTGACGTTGGAGACTGGGGTTCAGAAGTACCATTACAGAGAGCAGAGTTTTGAGACTGCGGTACAGAATGACTGTTACAGAGAGCAGAGTTTAGAGACTGAGGTGCAGAAGGAGTGTTGCAGAGAGTAGAGGTTTGAGACTTTGGTGCAGGAGGACTGTGGCAGAGAGCAGAGTTTGGAGACTGAGGTGAAGAAGAACTGTTACCGAGAGCAGAGTTGGAGACTGGGGTGCAGAAGTAGATACAGAAAGCAGAGGTTGGAGACTGGGGTGCAGAAGGACCGTTACAGAGAGAATTTCTTGGAGACTGCAATACACGAGGACTGTTATGGAGAAGAACTGTTTTAGAGAGCAGATGTTGGAGTCTGTGTTGCAAAAGGACTGTTGGAAAGAGCAGAGGATAAATACTGGAGTGTAAAAGTACTGTTGCAGAGAGCAGAGTTTGCAGACTTAGTTGCGGAAAGACTATTACAGCCGGCAGAGTTTAAAGACTGTGGTGGAAACGATGGATACAGAAAGCAGAGGTTGGATACTGGGGTGCATAAGTACCCTTACAAAGAAAAAAGGTTGGAGACTGTGGTACAAAAGGACTGTTACAGAGAGTGGAGGTTGGATACTGGGGTGCAGAATAACTGTTTTAGAGAACAGAGGTTGGAGACTGGTGTGCAAAATGATCGTTGCAGAGAGCAGAGTTGTCAGACTGAGGTGCAGAAAGACTGTTGCAGGGAGCAGATGTTTGGAGACTGGGGTTCAGAAGGACTTTTGCAGAGAGCAGAGGTTGCAAACTGGGGTGCAAAAGGATTGTTGTAGAGAGCCGAATTTTTAGACTGGGGTGCAGAAGGACTGTTGCAGAGAATAGAGTTTCGAGACTGAGTTGCGGAAGAATCATTGCAGAGAGCAGAGTTTTGAGACTGGGGTGCAGTAGAACTCCTACAGAGAGCAGAGTTTTTAGACAAGGTTGGACAAGAATCTTACAGAGAGCAGAGTTGTAGACCGATGTGCAGCAGGACTGTTACAGAGAGCAGAGGTTGGAGACTGGGGTGTAGAGAACAGAGTTTTCAGACTGAGGTGCAGAAGGACTTTTGCAGAGAGCACCTGTTGAAGACTGGGGTTCAGAAGGACTGTTGCAAAGAGCAGAGTTTGGGGACTTAAGTGCAGAAGGATTGTTATAGAGAACAGAGGTTGGAGACTGGGGTGCAAAAGGCCTATTACGGAGAGCAGAGTTTAGAGAAGGGGTTCAGGAGTACATTTACAAAGAGTAGTTTTTGGAGACTGAGGTGCAGAAGGACCGTTGCAGAGAGCAGAGGTTGAAGACTTAGGTGCAGAAGGATTGTTACAGAGAGCGGAGGTTGGAGACTGGGTTGTAGAGGGACTGTTACAGAGAGCAGAGACTGGACACTGGGGTGTAGAAGGACTGTTGCGGAGAGCACAGGTTGGAGATTGGGGTGCAGAAGGACTGTTGCAGAGAGCAGAGTTTGGAGACTCGGTTACAGAGGCAGACGTTATAGATTTGGTGCAGAAGGACTGTTACAGAGAGCAGATGTTGGAGACTGGGGTGCAGAAGGACTGTTACAGAGAGCAGAGTTTTTAGACTGAGATGCATAAAGACTATTACAGAGAGCAGAGGTTGGAAATTGTGGTGCAGATGGACTGATACAGTAAGCAGAGATTGGAGACTGGGGTGCAGAAGGACTGTTACAGAGTGCAGAGTTTGGAGACTGGGGTGCAGAAGGACTGTTACAGAGTGCAGAGTTTGGAGACTGGGGTGCAGAAGACCTGTAAGAGAGAAGAGGTTGGAGACTTCTGTGCAGAAAGATTGTTACAGATAGCACAGATTGGAGAATAGGGTACAGAAGGATTGTTGCAGAGATCAGAGGTTTCAGACTGAGGCTTAGAAGGACTGATACAGAGAGCAGAGGTTGGAGTCTGATATGCAGAAGGACTGTTAGAGAACAGAGTTTAGAGACTGGGGTTCAGAAGGACCGTTTCAGAGAGCACATGTTGGAGCCTGGGGTGCAGAAGGACTGTTACAGAGAGCAGAAGTTGGAGACTGGTGTGCTGAAGCATCATTACAGTTAGCAGAGGTTGGAGACTGAGGTACAGAAGTACTGTTACTGAGAGGATAGGTTGGAAACTGGGGTGCAGAAGGATTCTTTCAGAGAGCAGAGTTTTCAGATTGGTGTCCAGCCGAACTGTTATGGATAGCAATGTTTCGAGACTGGGTTTCAGAAGGATCTTACAGAGAGCATTTTGGAGACTGAGGTTCAGAAGTTCTGTTACAGAGAGCAAAGGTTTGAAACTATGGTGCAGAAGGATTGTTGCAGAGAGCAGAGTTTTCAGACTGAGGTGCAGAAGGAATGTAGCAGAGAGCAGATGTTGAATTCCTGGGTGCAGAGAACTGTTACAGAGAGCAGAGTTTGGAGACTGGGGTGTAGAAGAATCATTAGAGAGAGCACAGGTTGGAGAGTGGGGTGCATAAAGAGTGTTACAGAAAGAAGAGGATGGAGACTGGTGTGCAGAAGGAGTGTCACAGAGAGCAGAGTTTGTAGATTGGTGTCCAGAAGAACTGTTAAAGAGAGCAGAGGTTTTAGACTGAGATGCAGAAGGATTGTTACAGAGAGCAGAGTTTTGACACTGATGTTCAGAAGGACTTTTACAGAGAGCAGAGCTTGAAGACTGATGTGTATAAGGATCATTGCAGAGAACAGACGTTTGAGACTGAGGTGCTGAAGGATCGTTGCAGAGAGCCGAGTTTGGAGACTGCAGAAGGATCGCTACAGAGAGCAGATTTTGAAGACTGGGGTGCAGAAGGACAGTTACAAAGATCACAGGTTGGAGACTGGGGTTAAGAAGAAATGTTGCAGAGAGCAGAGTTTGCAGACTGGGGTGCAGAAGGACATTTGCAGAGAGCAGATTTTGGAGACTCTGGTACAGAAGGACTTTTACAGAGAGGAGAGGTTGGAGACTGGGGTGCAAAAGGATTCTTACAGAGAGCAGAGGATAGAGACTGGGGTGCAGAAGGACTGTTACAGAGAGCAGAGGTTGGAGACTTGGGTGCAGAAGGACTGATGCAGATAGCACAGTTTCGAGACAGGGTTGCAGATGGATTTTACAGAGAGCATTTTGGAGACTGAGTTTCAGAGGGACTGTTTCAGAGAGCAAAGGTTGGATACTGGGGTCCAGAAGGATTATTTAAGAGTGCAGAGTTTTAACACTGATGTGTAGAAAGACTGTAGTAGAGAGCAGATATTGGATGATAGGGTGCAGAAGGACTGTTACAGACAGCAGAGTTTGGAGACTGGGGTTCAGAAGAATCGTTTCAGAGAGCACAGGTTGAAGACTGGGGTGCAGAAGGACTGTTACAGAGAGAAGAGTTTGAAGACTGGTGTGCAGAAGGCCTGTTACAGAGAGCAGAGTTTGGAGACTGGGGTTTAGAAGGACTGTTACACAGAGCAGAGTTTGAAGAATGGGTTTCACAAGGATCTTACAGAGAACAGAGTTTGGAGATAGAGGTGCAGAAGGAATTTTGTAGAGCATAGAGGTTGGAGACTTAGGAGCATAAGGACTGTTGTAGAGAGCAGAGGTTGGAGACTGAGGTCCAGAATGATTGTTACAGACATCAGAGTGTGGAGACTGGGGAGAAGAAGGAGTGTTACAGAGAGCAGAGTTTGGAGATTGGGGTGCAGTAGAACTGTTACCTGGAGCAGAGTTTGGAGACTGGGGTGCAGAATGACTGTTACAAAGAGCAGAGGTTGGAAACTGGGGTGCAGAAAAACCGTTGCAGAGAGCAGAGGTTGGAACCTGGGGAGAAGAAGTATCGTTGCAGAGAACGGATGGTGGAGACTGGGGTGCAGAAGGACTGTTACAGAGAGCAGAGTTTGGAGACTGAAATTCAGAAGAACCTTTAGAGTTTGTAGAACTTCGAGACTTAGGTGGAGTAGGACTTTTACAGAGAGGAGAGGTTGGAGACTAAAGTGCAAAAGGATTCTTACAGAGAGCAGAGTATCGAGACTGGAGTGCAGAAGAAGATTTACAGAGTGCAGCGTTTGGAGATTGGGGTTCAGAAGAACTGTTACAGAGAGGAGAGGTTGGAGACTGGGGTGTAGAAATTTTCTTACAAGGAAAAGAGTTTGGAGACGTACGTGAAGATGAATTCTTAAAGAGAGCAGAGTTTGGAAACTGATGTGCAGAAGGACAGTTACAGAGAGCAGAACTTGGAGACTGGGGTGCAGAAGGAGTGTTGCAGTAAGCAGAGTTTGGAGACTGTGGTGAAGGAGGATCAATGCAGAGAGCAGAGGTTGAAGACTGAGGTGCAGAAGGATCGCTACAGAGAGTAGAGGTTGGAGACTGGGGTGCAGCAGGATAGTTGCAGAGAGGACTGTTTGGAGGCTGGGGTGAAGAAGGACTTTAGCAGAGTGCAGAGGTTGAAGACTGGGGTGCAGAAGGATCATTGCAGAGAGATGAGTTTGGAGACTGGGGTGTAGAAGGACTGTTGTAGAGAGAAGAGGTTTGAGACTGGGGTGCAGAAGGACTGTTGCAGAGAGCAGAGGTTGGAGACTGAGGTGAAAAAAAACTGTTACAGAGAGCAGAGGTTGGAGATTTGGGTGCAGAATAACTGATATTGAAAGTAGAGTTTGGAGTCTTGGGTGCAGAAGAACCATTACAGACAGCAGAGGTTGGAGACTGCAGTAGAGAATGACTGTTACAGAGAGCAGAGTTAGGAGCCTGGGGTGTACAAAGACTTTTGCTTAGAACAGAAATTGAAGACTGGGGTGCAGAAGGACTGTTGCAGGGAGCAGAAGTTGGAGACTTAAGTGCAGATGGATCGTTGCAGAGAGCAGAGTTTTCAGACTGAGGTGCAGAAGGACTGTTACAGAGAGCAGATGTGAAAGACTGGGGTGTACAAGGACTGTTGCAGAGAGTAGCAGTTGGAGAATGGCGTCCAGAACGACTGTTGCCGAGAGCAGAGGTTGGAAACTGGGGTGGAGAAGGACTGTTGCCGAGAGCAGAGGTTGGAAACTGGGGTGGAGAAGGACTGTTGCAGAGAGCAGATGTTGGAGACTGGGGTGCAGAAAGACTGTTGCAGATAGCAGAGATTGCAGACTTTGCTGAAGAAGGACTATTACAGAGAGCAGAGGTTGCAGACTGATGTATAGAAGGACTGTTACAGAGAGCAGAGTTTGGAGAATGTGGGGCAGAAGGACTGATACAGAAAGCAGAGGTTGGAGACTGGGCTTTAGAAGGACCCTTACAGAGAACAGAGGTTGGAGACGGTGGTACAGAAGGACTGTTACAGAGAGCAGAGGTTGGTGTCTGAGGTGCAGAAGGACTGTTACAGAGAGCAGAGGTTCGAGACCGGGGTGCAGAAGGACTGATACAGAAAAAAGAGTTTGGTGACTGGGGTGCAGAATGACCATTACAGAGAGCAGAGTTTGGAGACTTCAGTACAGAATTACTGTTACAGAGAGCAGAGGTTGGAGACTACGGTGGAAAAGGTTTTTTACAGAGAGCATATTTTGGAGACTGGGGTGAGGAAAGACTGTTACAGAAAGAAGAGGTTGAAGACATGGTTGCAGAAGGACTGCTGCAGAGAGCAGAGGTTGCAGACTGAGGTGCAGAAGGACTGTTACAGAGAGAAGAGTTTGGAGACTGTGGTGAAGAAAGACTGATACAGAAAGCAGAGGTAGGAGACTGGGGTTCCGAAGGACTCTTACGGAGAACAGAGGTTGAAGACTGCGGTACAGAAGAACTGTTGTAGAGAACAGGTTGGAGACTGGGAATCAGAAGGAATGTTACAGAGAGCAGCGTTTGAAAACTGGGGTGCAGAAGGATCTTAAAGAGAGGAAAGTTGGAGACTAGAGAGCAGAAAGAATTTGCAGAGAGCAGACGTTGGAGACTGGGGTGCAAAAGGATCATTGCAGAGAGTAGATTATGGAGACTGGGGTATAGAAGGACTGTTCTAGAGAGCAGAGGTTAGAGACTGGGGAGCAGAAGGACTCTTGCAGAGAGCAGTTGTTGAAGACTGATGTGCCGAAAAACTGTTAGAGAGAGCAGTGTTTGAAGACTGGGGTTCAGGACTGATACTGAGAGCAGAGGTTTGAGACTGGGGTACAGACGTACTGTTAAAGTGAGCAGAGTTTAGAGACTTGAATGCAGAAGGCCTGTTACAGAGAGGAGAGGTTGTAGACTGGGGTGCAGAAGGCCTCTTACAGAGAACAGAGGTTGGAGAGTGATATGCAGAAGGACTATTACAGAGAGCAGAGTTTGGAGACTGGGGTGCAGAAAATCTGTTGCCGAGAGCAGAGGTTGGAGACTGGCGTGCAGAAGGACTGTTACAGAGAGCAGAGGTTGAAGCCAGGCATGCAGAAAGACGGATACAGAAAGCAGAGTTTTTAGACTGGATTGCAGAAAGACTGATACAGAAAGCAGAGGTTGGAGATGGGGTTCAGAAGGACCCTTACAGAGAACAGAGGTTTGAGACTGTGGTACAGAAGGACTGTTATAGAGAGCAGAGGTTGGAAGCTGGGGTGCACAATAGATGTTGTAGAGGAAAGAGGTTGGAGACTCTGGTACGGAAGGACCATTGCAGAAAGCATATGTTGGAGACTGGGTTTCAGAAGGATCTTACAGAGAGCAGAGTTTGGACACTGAGGTGCAGAAGGAGTGTTGCAGAGAGCAGAGGTTGGTGACTTCGGTGGAAAAGTACTGTTGCAGAGAGCAGATTTTAAAGACTGGGGTGAGGAAGGAATTTTGCAGAGAGCAGAGGTTGAAGACTGGGATGCAGAAGGACTGTTGCAGAGAGCACATATAGCAGAGTGAGGTGCAGAAAAACTGTTACAAAGAGCAGAGTTTGGAGACTCTGGTGCAGAAGGACTGATACAGAAAGCAGAGGTTGGAGACTGGGGTGCAGAAAGACCCTTACAGAGAACAGAGGTTGAAGACTGCGGTACAGAAGAACTGTTGTAGAGAACAAGGTTGGAGAGTGGGGTGCAGAGGGACCATTGCAGAGAGCAAACTTTGGAGACTGGGGTGCAGAAAAAATGTTAAAGATAGCAGAGTTTGAAACTGGGGTGCACAAGGATCTTACAGAGAAAAAAATTTGGATACTGGGGTGCAGAAGGATTGTTGCAGAGAGCAGACATTGGAGACTGGGGTGAAGAAGGATCATTGCAGAGAGTAGATTATTGAGACTGGGGTACAGAAGGACTGTTCCATAAAGCAGAGGTTGGAGACTGGGGTGCAGAAAGACTGTTTCAGAGAGCAGATGTTGAAGACTGAGGTGCAGAAAGACTGTTACAGACAGCATGTTTGGAGACTAAGTTACAGGACTGATACTGAGAGGAGAGTTTGAAGACTGGGGTGCAGAAGGATCTTACAGAGAGTAGAGTTCTGAGGTGCAGAAGGACTGCTCCAGAGAGCAGAGGTTGGAGATTAAAATGCAGAAGAACTGTTAAAGAGAGCAGAGTTCAGAGACTTGGGTGCAGAAGGCCTGTTACAGAGAACAGAGGGTGGAGACTGAGGTGCAGAAAGACTGTTATAGAGATAGATGTTGAATACTGAGGTGCAAAAAGTCCATTGCAGAGAGCAGATGTTGGATTCTGAGGTGCAGAAGGACTGTAGCGGAGTGCAGAGGTTTGAGACTTGGGTGTAAAAAGACTTTTGCAGCGAGCAGAGGTTGGGGATTGGGGTGCCAAAGGACCTTTGCAGAGAGCAATATTTGGAGACTGAGGTGCAGATGGCCTGTTACAGAGAGCAGAGGTTGGAGACTTGAGTGCAGAAGGACTGATAGAAAAAGCAGTGGTTGAAGACTGGGGTTAAGAAGACAGTTACAGAGAGAAGAGTTTGGAAATTGCAGTACACAGCAACTGTTACAGAGAGCAGAGATTGGAGACTGGGGTGGAGAAAGACTGTTGTAAAAAGTAGGTTGGAGACTGGGGTGCAGAAGGACTTTTGCAGAAAGTAGGGGTTGGAGATTGGGGTGCAGAAGACTGAGGTGAAGAAGGACTGTTGGAGACAACAGAGTTTTGAGACAGGGGTGCAGAAGGACCGTTGCAGAGAGCAGAGGTTGGAGACTGAGGTGCAGAAAGATTGTTACAGAGAGCAGAGGTTGGAGACTGGGGTGCAGAAGGACTGTTGCAGAATGCTGAGGTTTGAGACTGGGGTGCGGAAAAACTGTTGCAGAGAACGGAGTTTGGAGACTTAGGTGCAGAAGGACCATTGCTAAGAGCAGCGGTTGGAGACTGACGTGAAGAAAGATTGTTACAGAGAGAAAAGGTTGGAGACTGAGGTGCTGAAGAACTGTTACAGAGAGCAGAGGTTGGATACTGCGGTGCAGATTGATCTTAGAGAGAGCAGAGATTGGAGACTGAAGTGCAGAAGGACTGTTATAGAAAGCAGAGATTGGAGACTTTGGTGCAAAAGGACTGTTGTAGAGAGAAGAGGTTGAAGCTGAGGTGCAGAAGGACTGTTGCAGAAAGAAGAGGTTGGAGATGAGGTTCAGAAAGAGTGTTACAGAGAGCAGAGTTTGGAGACTGGGGTGCAGAAGGACTGATATAGAAAGCAGAGTTTGGAGACTGTGGTGCAGAAGGACCGTTACAGAGAGCAGAAGTTGGAGACTGTGGTACAGAAGGGCTTTTACAGAGAGCAGAGGTTGCACACTTGGGTGCAGAAGGACTATTGCAGACAACAGAGGTTGGAGACTGAGGTGTAGAAAGACCGTTGCAGAGAGCAGAGGTTGGAGACTGATGAGCAGAAGCATTGTTACAGAGAGCAGAGTTTGGAGACTGGGGTACAGAAAGACTGTTTCAGAGAGCAGAGGTTGGAATCTGGGTGCAGAAGGATCTTCAAGAGAGCAGAGGTTAGAGACTGGGGTGCAGAAGAACTGTTGCAGAGTTCAAATGTTGGAGACTGGGGTGTAGAAGGATCGTTGCAGAGAGAATAGGTTGGATACTGAGGTGCTGAAGGCCTATTACATAGAGCTGAGTTTGTAGACTGGGGTGCAGGAGGCCTGTTACAGAGAGCAGAGTTTGGATACTGGGGAGCAGGTGGACTGTTACAGAGAGCAGCGTTTGGATACTGGGTTGCAGAACAATCTTATATAGAGCAGAGTTTGGAGACTGAGGTTCAGTAGGACTGTTACAGAGAGCAGAGGTTGGAGACTGGGGTGCAGAAGGATACTTGCAGAGAGCAGAGTTTTCAGACTGAGGTTCAGAAGGAGTGTTGAGAGTGCATACGTTAAAGACTGGGTTGCAGAAGGACGGTTGCAGTGAGGAGATGTTGGAGGCTGGAGTGCAGAAGGACTCTTACAGAGAGCAGAGGTTGGAGACTGAGGTGCAGAAGGACAGTTACAGACAGTAGAGTTTAGAGACAGAGGTTTAGAAGGACTGTTGCAGAGAGCAGATGTTGGAGTCTGGGGTGTTAAAGGACTGTTGCAGAGAGCAGAGGTTGGGGACTGGGATGAAGAAGGACTGTTGCAGAGAGCAGAGTTTGGAGACTGATGTGCAGAAAGACTGTTTCAGAGAGTAGAGTTATGAGACTGGGATGAAAAAGGACTGATACAGAAAGGAGACTTTGAAAACTGGGGTGCATAAGGACCTTTACAGAGAGCAGAGGTTGGAGACTGCAGTACATAAGGACTGTTACAGAGAGTAGAGATTGAAGACTATTGTACAGGAGGACTGTGGCAGAGAGCAGATGGTGGACACTGTGGTGGAGAAGGACTTTTGCAGAGAGCAGAGTTTAGAAAATGGGGTGCAGAACGACTGTTGAAGATAACAGAGGTTGGAGACTTGGGTTCAGATGGACTGTCGCAGAGAAGAGAGGTTGGAGACTGGGGTGCAGAAGGACCGTTGAAAGGAGCAGAGGTGGGAGACTGGGGTGGAGAAGGAATATTACAGAGAGCTGAGTTAGGAAACTTAGGTGCAGAAGGATCTTACAGAGAGCAGAGTTTGGAGACTGGGGTGCAGGAGGACTGTTGCAGAGAGAAGACGTTGGAGACTGGGGTGCAGAAGAATCATTGCAGAGAGAACAGGTTGAATACTGGGGTGCAGAAGGACGCTTACAAAATGCAGAGTTTGAAGACTGCAGTACAGAAAGACTGTTACAGAGAGCAGAGGTTGGAGACTGGGTGCATAAGGACTGATCCAGAAATCAGAGTTTGGAGACTGGGTTTTACAAGGATCACACCAAGCGCAGAGTTTGGAGACTGAGGCGCAGCAGGACTGTTGGAGAGCACAGAGTTTGGAGACTGAGGTACAGAAGGATTGTTGCAGAGAGCAGAGTTGGAGACTGTGTTGCAGAAGGATTGTTACAGAGAGCAGAGGTTGGAGACTGGGGTGCAGAAGGACTGTTAAAGAGAGCACAGTTTGGTGACTGGGGTGCAGAAAATAATTTTGCAGAGAGCACAGGTAGGAGACTGTGGTGCAGAAGGAGTTTTGCAGAGAGAAGAGGTCGGAGACTGTGGTGCAGAATGACTGATATAGAAAGCAGAGTTTGGAGACTGGGGTGGAGAAGGACCCTTAAAGAGACCAGCATTTGGAGACTGGGGTGCAGAAGGGCTGTTACAGAGAGCAGAGTTTGGAGAAGGGGTGGAGAAAAATCGTTACAGAGTGAAGAGGTTGGGGATAGGGTGAAGAAGGCCTGTTACTGAAAGCAGAGGTTGGAGACTGAGGTGCAAAAGGACTGTTGCAAAGAGCAGAGGTTTGAGACTGAGGTGTAGAAGGACTATAACAGAGAGCAGAGGTTGGAGACTGGGGTGCAGAAAGACTGATACAAAAAGCACAGTTTGGAGACTGGTGTGCACAATGACAGTTACAGAGAGCAAAGGTTGGAGACAGCAGCAGTACCGAAGAACTGCTACACAGAGCAGACTTTGGAGACTGGGGTGAAGAAGGACTGTTTCAGAGAGCAGAGGTTGAAGACGGACGTGAAGAAGGAGTGTTGCAGAAAACAGATGTTGAAGACTGGGGTGCATAATGACAGTTGCAAAGAGCAGATGTTGGAGACTGAGGTGCAGAAGGACTGTTGTAGAGAGCAGAGTTTGGAGACTGGGGTGCAGGAGGACTGATGGAGAGAGTATAGGTTGGAGACTGAGGTGCAGAAGTCGTGTTACAGAGAGCAGAGTTTGGAGACTCGGGTGCAGAAGGACAGTTACAGAGAGCAGAGGTTAAATAAAGTGTTGCAGAAGGATCTTACAGAGAGCAGAATTTGGAGACGGAGGTGCAGTTGGACTGTTACAGAAAGAAGAGGTTGGAAATTGGGGTGCAGAAGGATTGTTACAGAGACCAGAGTTTGAAGATTGCGGTATAGAAAAACTGTTACAGAGAGCCGAGGTTGGAGACTGGGGTGCAGAAGGAATGTTAGAGAGAGCACAGGTTAGAGACTGAGGTGCAGAAGGATAGATACGGGGAGCACAGGTTTGAGGCTGCGGTTCAGTAGGACTGATATAGAAAGCAGAGTTTGGAGACTGGGTGCAGAAGGCACATTTCGGAGAGCAGAGGTTGGAGACTGCGGTACAGAAGGACTGTTACAGAGACCAAATGTTGAAAACTCAGGAGTAGAAGTACTGTTGCAGAGGACAGACGCTGGAGACTGGGGTGCCGCAGGACACTTGCTGGAAGCAGAGGATAAAAGCCTGGAGTCGAGAAGAAATGTTACAGAGAGCAGAGTTTGGAAACTGAAGTGCAGAAGGATCTTACAGATAGCATAGTTTGGAGACTGTGGTGCAGAAGGACTGTTGCAGAGAGCAGAGTTTGGACACTGGGGTGCAGAAGGACTGTTGCAGAGAGCAGAGGTTGGAGACAGGAGTGCAGAAGGACTGTTGCAGAGAGCAAAGTTTGGAACCTGAGGTGCAGAAGTCCTGTTACATAGAGCAGAGGTTGGAGACTGAGGTGCAGAAGGATTGTTACAGAGAGCAGAGTTTGGAGACTGAGGTGCAGAAGGACTGTTACAGAGAGCAGAGATTTTAGACTGGGGTTCAGAAAGACTTTTGCAGAGAACAAAGGTTGGAGACTGGGGTGCCGAAGGTCTGTTGCAGAGAACAAAGGTTGGAGACTGGGGTGCAGAAGGACTGTTGAGAGAGCAGAGGTTGGAGACTGTGGTGCAGAAGGACACTTAGATAGAGAAGAAGTTGGAGATTGGGGTGAAGAAGAACTGTTATAGAGAGCAGTGTTTGGACACTGGGTTGCAGAAGGATCTTACAAAGAGCAGAGGTTGGAGACTGAGGTGCAGGTGGAGTATTAGATTGAGCAGTGTTTGGAGACTGAGGTTCACAAGGATTGTTACAGAGAGCAGAGGTTGGAGACGGAGTTTAAGAAGGACTTTTACAGAGAGCAGAGTTTGGAAATTTGGGTGCAGAAGGACCGTTACATAGAGCAGAGGTTGGAGACTGCGGTATAGGACTGTTACCGAGAAAAGAGGTTGGAGACTGGGGTGCAGAAGGACTCTTACATAGAGCACAGGTTGGAGACTGAGGTGCAGAAGGATAGATACATAGAACAGAGGTTGGAGACTGGGGTTCAGACAGACTGATACAAAAAGCAGAGTTTGGAGACTGGGGTGTAGAAGGACCGTTACAAAGAGCAGAGGTTGGAGACTGCGGTACAGAAGGACTGTAACAGAGAACAGATCTCAGAGCTTGGGGAGCAGGAGTTTTACAGAGGATCGTGGTATGAGACTGGGGTTAAGAAAGAATGTTACAGAGAGCAGAGTTTGAAAACTGGAGTGCAGAAGGATCTTACAGAGAGAGAGGTTGGAGACTGTGGTGCAGAAAGACTGTTGCAGAGAGCAGACATTGGAGACATGGATCCAGAAATATCGCTGCAGAGAGCAAAGTTTGGAGAATGGGGTGCAGAAGGACTGTGGCAGAGAGCAGATGATGGAGACTGGGGTGCAGAAGGACTGTTGCAGAGAGCACATTTTAGATACTGGGGTGCAGAATGACTGTTACACAGAGCAGAGTTTGGAGACTGAGGTGCAGAAGGACTGTTACAGAGAGCAGAGTTAGGAGACTGGGGTGCGGAAAGACTGTTACAGAGAGCAGAGTTTGGAGACTGGCGTTAAGATGGATCTTACAGAGAGCAGAGTTTGAAGACTGGGGTGCAAAAAGACTGTTGCAGAGAACAGATGTTGGAGACTGTTGTGGAGAAAAATCGTTGCAGAGAGAAGACGTTGGAGACTGGGTTGGAGAAGGCCTGTTACAGAGAGCAGAGTTTGGAGACTGTTGTGCCAAAGGACTGTTACAGAGTGCAGAGTTTAAAGACTGGGTTTCAGAAGGATCTTACAGAGAGCAGAGTTGGGAGACTGAGTTTCAGAAGGACTGTTAGAGAGATCAGAAGTAGGAGACTGGGGTGCAGAAGGGTCGTTGCAGAGAGCAGAGTTTAAATACTGAGGTGCAGAAGAACTTTTGCAGGGAGCAGATTTTGGAGACTGAGGTGCAGAACGATTGTTGCAGAGAGCAGATATTTGTAACTAGGTTGCAGAAGGACTGTTATAGAGAGCAGAGGTTGGAGACTGGTGTGCAGAAAGACTGTTGCAGAGAGTAGATGTTGGAGAATGAGGTGCGTAAATTCTGTTACAGAGAGCAGACTTTGGAAACTCAGGTGCAGAAGGACTATTAAAAAGTGCAGAAGTTTGATACAGGGGTGCAAAAGAATCTTACAGAAAGCAGAATTTGGACACTGAGGTGCAGAAGGACTGTTGCAGAGACCAGAGGTTGGAGACTAGGGTGCAGTAGGATCATTGCAGAGAGCAGAGTTTGGAGACTGGGGTGCTGAAGGATTGTTGCAGAGAGCAGAGGTTGGAGACTGTGGTGCAGAAGGCCTGCTACAGAGAGCAGAGTTTGGAGACTGGCATGCAGAAGGCCTGATACAGAGAGGAGAGGTTGGAGACTGGGGTTCAGAAAGACTGCTAAAGAGAGCAGAGTTTGGATACTGGGTTGCTGAAGGATCTTACAGAAAGCAGAGGTTAGAGACTGACGTACAGGTGAACTGTTACAGAGAGCAGTGGTTGGAGACTGGGGAGCAGAAGGATCGTGCAGAGAACAGAGTTGTCAGACTGAGGTTCAGAAGGACTGTTACAGAGAGCAGAGGTTAAAGACTGAGGTGTAAAAGGACTGTTACAGAGAGCAGAGTTTGGAGACTGAGGTGCAGAAGGACTGTTAAAGAGACCAGAGTTTGGAGACTGTGGAATAGAAAAATTCTTACAGAAAACAGAGGTTGGAGACTGGGGTGCAGATGGCATGTTACAGAGAGCACAGGTTGGAGACTGAGGTCCGGAAGGATAGATACAGAGAGCTGAGTTTTGAGACTGGGGTTCAGATGTACTGTTACAGAGGACAGAGTTTGGAGACTGGGGTGCTCCACCCTCGTAGAAAGCAGATGTTGGAGACTTCGATGGAGAAGAAATGTTTGAGAGAGCAGATTTTGTAAACTGGAGTGCAGAAAGATCTTACAGAGAGCAGAGGTTGGGGACTGTGGTGCAGAAAGACTGTTGCAGAGAGTAGAGGTTGGAGACTAGGGTCCAGAAGTATTGTTGCAGAGAGCAGAGTTTTGAGACAGGGGTGCAGAAGGACTGTTGCAGAGAGCAGAGTTTGAAGACTGCGTGCAGAAGGACTGTTGCAGAGAGCAGAGGATAAAGACTGGAGTGCAGAAGGATTGTTGCAGAGAGTAGAGGTCGGAGACTTGGGTGCAGAAGGACTGTTATAGGAAGCAGAGTTTGGAAATTGGGATGCAGAATGACCGTTACTGAGAGCTGAGTTTGGAGACTGAGGTATAAGACTGTTACCGAGAGAAGATATTGGAGACTGGGGTGCAGAAGGACTCTTAAATAGAGCACAGGTCAAAGACTGACGTGCAGAAGGATAGATACAGAGAACAGAGGTTGGAGACTGGGGTTCTAAAAGACTGATACATAAAGCAGAGGTTTGAGACTGGGGTGTAAACGGACCGTTACAAAGAGCAGAGGTTGGAGACTGCGGTACAGAAGGACTGTTACAGAGAGCAGAATTCGGAGACTGGGGAGCAGAAGGACTGTTGCAGAAAACAGATGTTTGAGACTCAGGAGGAGAATGAATGTTACAGAGAGCAGAGTTTGGAAACTAGAGTGCAGAAGGATCTTACATAGAGAAGAGGTTGGAGACTGTGTTGCAGAAGGACTGTTGCAGAGAGCAGACGTTGGTAACTGGGGTCCAGAAGGATCATTGCAGAGAGCACTGTTTTGAGTCTGGGGTGCAGAATGACTGTTCCAGAGAGCAGATGTTGGAGACTGGGGTCTAGAAGGACTGTGGCAGAGATCAGATTTTAGAGACTGGGGTGCAGAAGGACTTACACAGAGCAGAGGTTGGAGACTGAGGTGCAGAAGGACGGTTACAGAGAGCAGTGTTTGGAGACTGGGGTGCAGAGGACTGTTAGAGAGAGAAGAGTTTGGAGCCCAGAGTTTTTAGATTGGGGTGCAAAAGGACTGTTGCAGAGAGCAGATTCTGGAGACTGGGTTGGAGAAGAAATGTTTCAGAGAGAAGAGGTTGGAGACTGGGGTGAAGAAGGCCTGTTACAGAGAGCAGAGTTTGGAGACTGGGTGGCAGAAGTCATGTTACAGAGAGCAGAGTTTGGAGACTGTTGTGCAGAAGGACTGTTACAGAGTGCAGAGTTTAAAGACTGGGTTGTGGAAGGATCTTACAAAAAGCAGAGTTAGGAGAATGAGGTGCAAAAGAACTGTTACACAGAGCAGAAGTAGGATACTGTGGTGCAGAAGGGTCCTTGCAGTTAGCAGACTTTTCAGAGTGAGGTGAAAAAGGACTGTTTCAGAGAGCAGATATTGGAGACCGGTAGGCAGAAGCACTGTTACAGAGAGCAGAATTTGAAACTGGGTTGCAGAAGGATCTTACAGAGAGCAGAGGTTGCAGACAGGGGTGCAGAAGGATTGTTACAGAGAGCAGAGCTTGGAGACTGTGTTCCAGAAGGACTCTTGCAGAGAGCAGACGTTGGAGACTGGGGTTCATAAAGATCCTTGCAGAAAGCAGAGTGGGAGACTGGGGTGTAGAAGGACTGTTGCAGAGAGCAGATGTTGAAGACTGGGATGCAGACGGACTGTTGCAGAGAGCAGAGGTTGGAGAGTGGGGTTCAGAAAGACTGTTGCAGAGAGCAGAGGTTGGAGAATAAGGTTCAGAAAAACTGTTACAGAGAGCAGAGGTTGAAGACTGGGGTGCAGATGGACTGTTACAGAGAGCAGAGGTTGGAGACTGGGGTTCAGATGGATCATACAGAGAGCAGATTTTGGAGACTGTGGTGCAAGAGGACTCTTGCAGAGAGCAGAGGTTGGAGACTTTTGTGAAGAAGAATCCTTGCAGAGAGAAGTGTTTGGGAACTAGGGTGCAGAAGGCCTGTTACAAAGAGCAGTGTTTGGAGACTGGGTTCCAGAAGTCCTGTTACAAAGAGCAGAGGTGGGAGACTGTTGTGCAGAAGGACGATTACCAAGTGCAGAGTTTAAAGACAGGGTTGCAGAAGGATCAAACAGAGAGCACAATTGGGAGACTGAGGTGCAGAAGGACTGTTACAGAGAGCAGAGGTAGGAGACTTGGGTGCAGAAGGGTCGTTGCAGAGAGTAGAGTTTTTAGACTGAGGTGCAGAATGACTGTTGCAGAGAGCAGATGTTGAAGCCTGGGGTGCAGAAGGTTTGTTGCAGAGAGCAGATGTTGGTAAGTAGGGTGTAGAAGGACTGTTGTAGATAGCAGAGGTTTGAGACTGGGGTGCAGAAGGACTGTTGCAAAGAGCAGAGGTTGTAGAATAAGGTGCGGAAGTCCTGCTACAGAGAGCAGAGGTTAAAGACTCTGGTGCAGAAGAACTTTTACAGAGAGAAGAGGTTGGATACAGGGGTGCAGAAGAATCTTACAGAGAGCAGAAGCTGGAGACTGAGGTGCAGAAGGACTGTTGCAGAGATCAGAGGTTGGAGACTGGGATGCAGTAGGATAATTGCAGAGAGCAGAGGTTGGAGACTGGGGTGCAGAAGGACTGTTGCAGAGAGTATTGGTTGAAGACTGGGGTGCAGAAGGATCGTGCAGAGAGCAGAGGTGTCAGACTGAGTTGCAGAAGGACTGTTACAGAGAGCAGAGGTTGGAGACTTAGGTGCAGGAGGACTGTTACACTAAGTCGAGGTTTGAAATTGGTGTGCAGAAGGACCGTTACAGAGACCAGGATTTGGAGACTGCAGTATAAACAAACTGTTACAGAGAGCAGAGGTTGGAGACTGGGGTGCATAAGGAATGTTACAGAGAGAACAGGTTGGAGACTGAGGTGCAGAAGGATAGATACAGAAAACAGAGGTTTGAGACTGGGCTTCAGAAGGACTGATACAGAAAGCAGAGTTTGGAGACTGGAGTGCAGAAAGACTGTTTGCAGAGGACAGAGGTTGGAGACTGGAGTGCCGCAGGACACTGGCAGAAAGCAGAGGTTAAAGACTGGGTTGGAGAAGGAATGTTACAGAGAGCAGAGTTTGGAAACTGGAGTACAGAAGAATCTTACAGAGAGCAGAAATTGGAGACTATGTTGCAGAAGGACTGTTGCAAACAGCAGAGTTTGGAGACTGGGGTGCATAAAAACTGTTGCAGAGAGCAGAGGTTGGAGACTGGAGTGCAGAAGAACTGTTGCAGAGAGAAGCGGTTTGAGACTCAGGTGCAGAAGTCCTGTTACATAGAGCAGAGGTTTGAGACTGAGGTGCAGAAGGAGTGTTGCAGAGAGCAGAAGTTAGAGACTGGGGTGCAGAAGGACTGTTGCAGAGAGCAGAGATTGGAGACTGAGGTGCAGAATTTCTTTTACATAGAGTAGCAGTTGGAGACTGGGGTGCAGAAGGATCGTTGCAAAGAGCAGAGCTTGGAGACACGGGTGCAGAAGGATCTTACAGAGAGCAGAAGTTGGAGACTGAGGTGCAGAAGTACTGTTCAGAGATCACAGGTTGGAGACTGTGGTGCAGTAGGATCATTGCAGAGAGAAGTGGTTGGAGACGGGGTGCAGAAATATTGTTTCAGAGAGCAGAGTTTGGAGACTGCCAGGCAGAAGGCCTGTTACAGAGAGGAGAGGTTGGAGAGTTGGTTGCAGAAGTACTGTTATAGAGTGCAGTGTTAGAAGACTGGGTTGCTGAAGGATCTTACAAAGAGCTGAGTTTGGTTACTGAGGTGTAGGTGGACTCTTATAGAGAGCAGTGGTTGGAGACTGGGTGTAGAAGTATCATGCAGAGAGCAGAGGTTTCAGACTGAGGTACAGAAAGACTGTTATAGAGAGTAGAGGTTTGAGACTGAGGTGAAGAAGGACTGTTACAGAGAGCAGAGTTTGGAGACTGAGGTGCAGAAGGACTGTTACAGAGAGCTGAGGTTGGAGACTTTTGTGCAGCAGGACTCTTATAGAGTGCAGAGTTTAAAGACGGGGTTGCAGAAGGATCTGAAAAGAGCAGAGTTCGGAGACAGAGGTGCAGAAGGACTGTTAAAGAGAGCAGAGGTAGGAGACTGGGGTGCAGAAAGGTCGTTGCAGAGAGCATAGTTTTCAGACTGCGGTGAATAAGAACTGTTGCAGACAGCAGATGTTGGAGACTGGGTTGAAGAAGGATTGTTACTGAGAGGAGAGGTTGGAAACTGGAGTGCATAAGGATCTTACAGAGAGCAGAGGTTGGAGACAAAGATTCAGAAAGACTTTTGCCAAGAGCAGAGGTTTGAGACTGTTGTGGAGGAGAATCATTGCAGAGAGAAGAGGTTGGAGACTGGGTTTTAGATGGCCTGTTACAGAGAGCAGAGTTTTGAGACTGGGTTGCAGAATTTCTCTTACAGAGAGCCGAGGTTGGAAACTGTTGTTCAGAAGGACTGTTACAGAGAGCAGAGTTTGGACACTGGGATGCAGAAGGGTCTTACAGAGAGCAGAGGTTGGAGACTGAGGTGCAGAATGATCGTTGCAGAAAGCAGAGTTCTCAGACTGAGTTGCAGAAGGACTGTTGCAGAGAGCAAATGTTGGAGACTGGGGTTCAGAAGTACTGTTTCAGAGAGCAGAGGTTGGAGACTGGTGTGAAGAAGGATCAGTGCAGAGATCAGAGTTTAGAGACTGGTGTGCAGAAAGACTGTTACAGAGAGCAGAGTTTGTAGACTAAGTTAGAGAAGGTTCCTACAGAGAGAAGAGGTTGGAGAATGAGGTGTAGAAGAACTGTTACAGAGAGCAGAGGTTTGAGACTGAGGTGCACAGGGAACGTTGCAGAGTACAGAGTTTTGAGACTGAGGTGAAGAAGAATTGTTACAGAGAGCAGAGTTTAGATACTGAGAAGCAAAAAGACTGTTACAGAAAGCAAAGGTTGGAAATTGGGGTGCAGAAGGACCCTTACAGAGAGCAGAGGTTGGAGACTGCGGTATAAAAGGACTGTTACAGAGAGCAGAGTTTGGAGACTTGAGTGCAGAAGGACTGTTACAGAAAGCACAGGTTGGAGACTGAGGTGTAGAAGGATAGATACATAGAGCAGAGTTTGGAGACTGGGGTTCAGAAGGACTGATTAAAAAAGCAGAGGTTGGAGACTGGGTTGTAGAAGGACCATCACAGAGAACAGAGTATGCAGACTGCGGTACATAAGGAGTGTTACAGAGAGCAGATGTTGGAGACTGGGGAGCAGAAGGAGTGTTACAGAGGACAGACGTTGGAGACTGGGGTGCCACAGGACCCTTGGAAAAAGCAGAGGTTGGAGACTGCAGTGGAGAAGGAATGTTAGAGAGAGCAGATTTTGGAAACTGGAGACAAAATAAATCTTACAGAGAGCATATTTTGGAGACTCTGGTGCAGAAGTACTGTTATAGAAAACAGACGTTGGAGACTGGGGTCCAGAACAATCCTTGCAGAGAGCAGAGTTTGGAGACTGGGGTGTAGAAAGACTGTTGCAGAGAGCAGATGTTAGGAACTGGGGTAAGGAAGGACTGTTGCAGAGAGAAGAGGTTGGAGACTGGAGTGCAGAAAGACTGTTGTAGAAAGCAGAGGTTGGAGACTGAGGTGCAGAAGGACTTTTACAGAGAGCAGGATTGGAGACTGGGGTGCAGAAGGACTGTTGCCGAAAGCAGAGGTTGCAGACTGAGGTGCAAAAGGACTCGTAGAGAGAGCAGATGTTGGAGACTGGGGTGCAAAAAGAGTGATGCAGAAAGCAGAGATTGGATTATGGGGTGCAGAAAGACCGTTACAGAGATACTGCAGTACAGAAGGACTGTTGCAGAGAGCAGCGTTTAGAGACTGGGGTGCAGAAGGACTGTTGCAGAGAGTAGATGTTGGAGACTGAGGTGTAGAATTCCTTTTACATAGAGCAGAAGTTGGAGACTGGGGTGCAGAAGGATCGTTGAAAGGAGCAGAGCTTGGAGACAGAAGTTCAGAAGGATCTTACAGAGAGATGAAGTTGGAGACTGAGGTGCAGAAGGAGTGTTGCAGAGAACAGAGGTTGGAGACTGGCGTGCAGTAGGATCATTGCAGAGAGCAGAGGTTGGAGACTGGTGTGCAGAAGGATCGTTGCAGAGAGCAGAGGTTGGAGACTGGGTTGCAGAAGGCCTGCTACAGAGAGCAGAGTTTGGAGACTGGCGTGCATAATTCCTGTGACAGAGATGAGAGGTTGGAGACTGAGTTGCTGAAAGATCTTACAGAGAGCAGAGTTTGGAGACTGAGGTGCAGGTGGGCTGTTACAGAGAGTAGTGGTTGGAGACTGGGTTGCTGAAGGATCTTACAGAAAGAAGAAGTTGGAGAGTGAGGTGTAGAAAAACCGTTACAGAGAGCAGAGTTTGTAGACTGAGGTGCAGAAGGACTGTTACGGTAAGCAGAGTTTGGAAATTGGGGTGCAGAAGGACCATTACAGAGACCAGTATTTGGAGACTGCGGTATAGAAAAATTGTTACACAGAGCAGAGGTTGGAGACTGGGGTTCAGAAGTAATGTTACAGAGAGAACAGTTTTGAGACTGAGGTGTAGAAGTATATATACAGAGAACAGAGTTTTGAGACTGGGATTCAGAAGGACTGATACAGAAAGCAGAGTTTGGAGACTAGGTTGCAGAAGGACCGTTACTGAGAGAAGAGGGTGGAGACTGCGTTTCACAAGGACTGTTTCAGAGAGCATTTGTTGGAGACTGGGGAGCAGAAGGAATTTTGCAGAGGACATAGTTTGGAGACTGGGGTGCCGCAGGAAACTTCTAGAAAGAAGAGGTTGAAGACTGGGTTGGAGAAGGAATGTTACAGAGTGTAGATTTTGGAAACTGGAGTGCAGAAGAATCTTACAAAGAGCAGAGTTTGGAGACTGTGGTGCAGAAGGACTGTTGCAGAGAGCAGAGGTTTGAGACTGGGGTGCAGAAAGACGGTTACAGAAAGCACAGATTGGAGACTGGGGTGCAGAAGGATAGATACAGAGTGCAGAGGCTGGAGACTGGGGTTCATAAGGACTGATATAAAAAGTAGAGGTTAAAGACTGGGTTGCAGAAGGACCGTTACAGAGAGCAGAGGTTGGAGACTTCAGTACAGAAGGACTGTTACCGAAAGCAGATGTTGGAGACTGGGGAGCAGAAGGACTGTTACAGAGGACAGAGGTTGGAGACTGGGGTGCTGCAGGACCTTCGATGAAAGCAGAGGTTACAGACTGCGGTGGAGAAGGAATGTTAGAGACAGCAGATTTTGGACACTGGTGTGCAGAAAGATCTTACAGAGAGCAGAGGTTGGAAACTGTGGTGCAGAAGGACTCTTACATAGAGCACAGGTTGGAGACCGAGCTGCAGCAGGATAGATACAGAGAACAGAGTTTTGAGACGGGGTTAAAATTGACTGATACAGAAAAAAAAAGGTTGGAGACTGGGGTGTAGAAGGACTATTACAGAGAGCAGATCTCGGAGACTGGGGAGCTGAATAATTTTGTAGAGGACAGAGGTTGGAGACTGGGGTGGAGATGGAATGTTACAGAGAGCAGAGTTCGGAAACTGGAGTGCAGACAGATCTTAAAAAGAACAGAGGTTGGAAACTGTGGTGCAGAAGGACTGTTGCAGAGAGCAGACATTGGATACTGGGGTCCAGAAGGATCATTGCAGAAAGCAGAGTTTGGAGACTAGGGTGCAGAAGGACTGTTGCACAAAGCAGATTTTGGAGACTGGGGTGGAAAAGGACAGTTGCAGAGAGCAGCGTTTGGAGACTGGGGTGCAGAATGACTGTAACAGAGAGTTGAGGTTGGAGATTGGGTTTCACATGGATCTTACAGAGAGCAGAATTTGGAGACTGGGGTGCAAAAGGACTGTTGCAGAGAGCAGATGTTGGAGACTTGGGTAGCGAAGAATCGTTGCAGAGAGAAGAGTTTGGAGACTGGGGTGCAGAAGGCCTTTTACAGAGAGCAGAGTTTGGAGACTGGGTTGCAGAAGTCCTGTTACAGAGAGCAGAGGTTAGAGACTGTTGTGCAGAAAGACTGTTACAGAATGCAGAGTTTGAAGACTGTGCTGCAGAAGGATTATAAAGAGAGTAGAGTTGGGAGACTGAGGTGAAGAAGGACTGTTACAGAGAGCAGAAATAGGAGACTGGGGTGCAGAAGGGTCGTTGAAGAGAGCAGAGTTTTCAGATTGAAGTGCAGAAGAACTGTTGCAGAAGCAGATGTTGGAGACTGGAGTGCAGAAGGTCTGTTGCAGTGAGCAGATGTTGGTAACTAGGGTGCAGAAGGACTGTTGTAGAGAGCAGAGGTTGGAGACTGGAGTGCAGAAGGACGGTTGCAGATTGCAGAGGTTGGAGACTGAGGTACTGAAGTCCTGTTACAAAGAGCAGAGTTTGGAGCCAGACCGAGGGAATTAGAGGTGGTGCGGGACCCGCAGCACAGGACGACTGCTCCCACCAGTGCTGACAGCTGAGGTCTCTTGCACCAGCTACCGGGGGTGTGGCTACCGGAGGGGCAGTAAAATTCGCTGAGGATTCTCAGCCCCAAACTTAGGGTCTGAGGGATTGGCAAACTGGAAGAGTGTGCCCAGTCATTCATGACAACAGGGCTCCTGAGAGCAGCAGACCTGGCGTGTACCCAGTATTGTGGTGAGCGGCACCCGTGAGAGGGGCCTGGCTAGAGGAAAAGTGGGGGAAGTGACTAGACACAAGAGGACGCCCTAGGCACCCAGGATTGGAGACTAGCCCACTCTGGGAGGAGGAGCTTCTGCACAGTGATTGGTTTCCGAGTATTGATAGGAGAAACATGGCCTGGTGGTCACAACGCCACCTACTGGAAGAGAAGTTAATCAAACTCTAAGACTGCATTTATTAGTTATTTTTTGTTGTTGTTGTTGTTGTTGGTTTTTTTTTTAATTTTGATTTGGGTTTTTTTTTTCATTTTCATTTTTCTTTCTTGTTTTCTTAATTTTTTTTACAATTTTTTTTAAATTTTTTTTCTCCCAATTTTAATTTTTTTTATTATTTAAATTTTTTTTCTTTTTTTATTTCCTATTTTTTTCTTCTTTTGTCTTTTCATTTCTTTTCAATTATCTTATCCCCCGTTCCTTGAATTCTACCTGCTTACTCTCATTCTCTTTAGTGACTTTTTCCCTTCCCTTCTAATACCTTTCCTCCCAAGCATCAAATAAATTTATAGGAGTAAACAGTAACTCAGCAGTCAAACAGAACAAGAAGTAACATGAGCAGCTTCAAAAAGCAAGGAAGAAAAGGAGTACAAACAATGCAGGACAGCCTAAATATTCAGGAGGACCTAGAGTCATCAGAAAAATGGTCATATAAAGAACTCAAGAAACACCTTAGACACATGGAATTGAACCTTAAAGAGGATACGAGACAGCAAATTCAAGCAGCGAAAGAACACATTGAGAATGTATTACACAAACAGATAAAAAAAGAAGTTAAGCACTTTTATCAGGAGATAGAGATTATAAAAAAGAATCAAACCATAATCTTAGAAATGAAGGAAACTATAAACCAAATTAAAAACTCAATTGAGAGTATCACTAACAGAGTGGAGAAAGTAGAAGCCAGAATGTCAGATAATGAAGACAAATTATTTCATCTTAAAAATAGTCTAGCCAACTCAGAAAAACTGGTAAAAAATCACGAGAAAAACATCCAAGAGTTATGGGATAACGTAAAAAAGTCAAACTTACGAGTCATCGGGATAGAAGAAAGTACTGAGATTCAAACCAAGGGAATGAGTAACCTGCTGAATGAAATAATTACAGAAAACTTTCCAGAAATAAAAAAGGAAACAGATATACAAATTGAAGATGCCTACAGGACACCGAGCACACAAAATCACAGTAGACCAACGCCAAGACACATTGTTATGAAGATATCCAATATACAGAACAAAGAGAAAATATTAAAAGCTATAAGAGAAAGGAGACAGATTACATTCAGGGGTAAACCAATAAGGTTAACAATGGATTTTTCATCACAGACACTGAAAGCAAGAAGGTCATGGAACAATGTATTTCAAACACTGGAAGACAATGGATGCCAACCAAGAATTCTGTATCCAGCAAAATTAAGCTTCAGGTATGACAAAGAAATAAAAATCTTTCATGATAAACAAAAGTTAAAAGAATTTGCAGCCAGAAAACCAGCATTGCAAAGCATTTTGAGCAAAACACTACATGAGGAAGAAATGAAAAACAATAACCAAAACCATCAGAGGGAAGTGCCTCGGTAAAGACTGAGGGCGAGGGGAAAAATAATCATGGAGAAACAAACTAAATTTTTTTTTTTAAAAAAGGATAAATAATCAAACATGGATGGAAATAAAAACCATATATCAATAGTAACTCTGAATGTTAATGGCTTAAAATCTCCAATAAAGCGACATAGGCTGATATCATGGATTAAAAAAACAAATCCAACAATATGCTGCCTCCAGGAGACACATCTGATTGGAAAAGACATACACAGGCTGAAGGTGAAAGGATGGGAAATAATATACCATGCACACAGTCCTCGTGAGCAAGCAGGGGTG
The DNA here is from genome assembly GCF_052094955.1 of Ictidomys tridecemlineatus. Taxonomy (NCBI): domain Eukaryota; kingdom Metazoa; phylum Chordata; class Mammalia; order Rodentia; family Sciuridae; genus Ictidomys; species Ictidomys tridecemlineatus. The sequence goes on along the minus strand of NW_027523020.1, from coordinate 24,379 downwards.
GGCATCCTCATATCAAATAAAATCGACTTCAAGACTAAGTTAATCAAAAGCGATAAAGAAGGACATTATATACTATTAAAAGGAACCATTCACCAACAAGAAATAACAATTATCAATATTTATGCACCAAATAATGGCGCTGCGACATTCATAAAACAAATTCTCCTCAAGTTCAAGAATCAAATAGACCACAACACATTAATTATGGGTGATTTCAACACACCTCTCTCACCATTGGACAGATCCTCCAAACAAATTTGAATAAGGAAACTATAGAACTCAATACCACAATCAATAACCTTGACTTAACTGACATATATAGAATATATTAACCATCATCAAATGGATATACTTTTTTTCTCAGCAGCACATGGATCCTTCTCAAAAATAGACCATATATTATGCCACAGGGCAACCCTCAGTAAATATAAAGGGGTGGAGATAATACCATGCATTTTATCTGATCATAATGGAATGAAACTGGAAATCAATGATAAAAGAAGGAAGGAAAAATCATACATCACATGGAAAATGAACAATATGTTACTGAATGATCAATGGGTTACAGAAGACATAAAGGAGGAAATCAAAAAATTCTTAGAGATAAATGAAAATACAGACACAACATATCGGAATATATGGGACACAATGAAAGCAGTTTTAAGAGGAAAATTCATTGCCTGGGGGTCATTCCTCAAAAAAAAAAAAAACCAACAAATAAATGAGCTCACACTTCATCTCAAAGCCCTAGAAAAGAAAGATCAAAACAACAGCAAATGTAGCAGAAGGCAATGAATAATTAAAATCAGAGCGGAAATTAATGAAATTGAAACAAAAGAAACTATTGAAAAAATTAACAAAACTAAAAGTTGGTTCTTTGAAAAAATAAACAAGATCAACAGACCTTTAGCCATGCTAACAAAGAGAAGAAGAGAGAGAACTCAAATTACTAACATACGAGATGAAAAAGGCAATATCACAACAGATGCTACAGAAATACAGAAGACAATTAGAAATTATTTTGAAAACCTATATTCCAATAAAATAGAAGATAGTGAAGACATTGATAAATTTCTTAAGTCATATGATTTGCCCAGACTGAGTCAGGAGTTTACACACAATTTGAACAGACCAATATCAATGGATGAAATTGAAGAAGCCATCAAAAGAGTACCAACCAAGAAAAGAAGCCCAGGACCGGATGGGTATACAGCAGAGTTTCACAAAACCTTTAAAGAAGAATTAATACCAATACTTTTCAAGTTATTTCAGGAAATAGAAATAGAGGGACCTCTTCCAAATTCATTCTATGAGGCCAACATCACCCTGATTCCGAAACCAGACAAAGACACCTCAAAGAAAGAAAACTACAGACCAATATCTCTAATGAACCTAGATTCAAAAATCCTCAATAAAATTCTGGCGAATCGAATACAAAAACACATCAAAAAAATTGTGCACCATGATCAAGTAGGATTCATCCCTGGTATGCAAGGCTGGTTCAATATACGGAAATCAATAAATGTTATTCACCACGTCAATAGACTTAAAGATAAGAACCATATGATCATCTCAATAGATGCAGAGAAAGCATTCGACAAAGTACAGCATTCTTTTATGTTCAAAACACTTGAAAAACTTGGGATAACAGGAACGTATCTTGACATTATGAAAGCTATCTATGCTAAGCCTCAGGCTAGCATCATTCTGAATGGACAAAAGTTGAAGGCATTCCCTCTAAAATCTGGAACAAGACAGGGATGCCCTCTATCACCACTTCTATTCAATATAGTTGTCAAAACACTGGCCAGAGCAATTAGACAGATGAAAGAAACTAAAGGCATAAAAATAGGAAAAGAAGAACTTAAATTATCACTATTTGCAGATGACGTGATTCTATACTTAGAAGACCCAAAAGGGTCTACAAAGAAACTACTAGAACTAATAAATGAATTCAGCAAAGTGGCAGAATATAAAATCAACACGCATAAATCAAAGGCATTTTTCTATATCAGCGACAAATCTTCTGAAACGGAAATGAGGAAAAATACTCCATTCACAATATCCTCCAAAAAAATAAAATACATGGGAATCAACCTAACAAAAGAGGTGAATGATTTATACAATGAAAACTACAAAACCGTAAAGAGAGGAGTAGAAGAAGATCTTAGAAGATGGAAAAATATACCCTGTTCATGGATAGGCAGAAATAACATTATCAAAATGGCGATAATACCAAAAGTTCTCTATAGGTTTAATGCAATGCCAATCAAAATCCCAATGGCATTTCTTGAAGAAATAGATTAAGCAATCATGAAAATCATATAAAAAAATAAAAGACCCAGAATAGCAAAAGCAATTTTAAGCAGGAAGTGTGAATCAGGCGGTATAGCGATACCAGATTTCAAACTATATTAAAGAGCAATAGTGACAAAAACAGCATGGTACTGGTACCAAAACAGGCGGGTGGACCAATGGTATAGAATAGAGGACACAGAGACTAATCCACAAAGTTACAACTATCTTATATTTGATAAAGGGGCTAAAAGCATGCAATGGAGGAAGGATAGCATCTTCAACAAATGGTGTTGGGAAAACTGGAAATCCATATGCATAAATATGAAACTGGGCGATCAGGTGGAATCCCACCAGCCAAGCCCACACTGACCCCCGGGCTGAGTACGGGAGTTTAGATGGGGAAGGAAGCGGTACAGTCCCATCCCCCACAGCGGACACTCCACCAAGGCAATCAGCAGTCAGCATCTTGAACAGCTGAAATATCCACCGCCATTCTCCGACAATCTCAAAAACAAAACAGGTGTGTGGCACTCAGCCCATCCCCCATACATCGGGAACTCGCATAAAATCTCTCCTAGGCTTGCTGGGGGAGGGAGAATCAGAGTGAGCCTGCATAAAGACTAGGGGGGAACTAGAGGCACCTGACCTGCAACACCCCTCCCCATCTGCAGCCAAAAGGAAACCTGTCTAGCTAGAGCTGGGGGAGGGGCAAGCAGGAAAAATCGGAAGGACAGAGTGCCTGGGATCCCAATTGCCAACTGTGGGACCCCGGAGATCCAGGCTGACTGATTCGTGCGGCCTGCCCTGCAGCTACAGAAGGCGTGGCGCCCCAGGGAAGCCATTAATTAGCAAGCAGGGAGAGGCTCGGCTGCTATCAGGAGGAATCCCACCAGCCAAGCCCTCACTGACCCCCGGGCTGAGTACGGGAGTTTAGACGGGGAAGGAAGCGGTACAGTCCCATCCCCCACAGCGGACACTCCACCAAGGCAATCAGCAGTCAGCATCTTGAACAGCTGAAATATCCACCGCCATTCTCCCACAGATCTCAACAACAAAACAGGTGTGTGGCACTCAGCCCATCCCCCATACATCGGGAACTCGCATAAAATCTCTCCTAGGCTTACTGGGGGAGGGAGAATCAGAGTGAGCCTGCATAAAGACTAGGGGGGAACTAGAGGCACCTGACCTGCAACCCCCCCTACCCATTTGCAGCCAAAAGGAAACCAGTCTAGCTAGAGCTGGGGGAGGGGCAAGCAGGAAAAATCCAAAAGACAGAGTGCCTGGGATCCCAATTGCCAACTGTGGGACCCCGGAGATCCAGGCTGACTGATTCGTGCGGCCTGCCCTGCGGCTACAGAAGGCTAGCAGGAGAAACCAGGAGGCTAGAGGCAAGGCCCTCGAGACTGGGCAGCTGGAAATTGCAGGCCCGCTGGTGACAGTTCACCCACTGCCCGCATAGCTGGGCGGTAGGAGAACACCCAGCCGCAGGTGACTGATCTCCCGCCCGCGGCCTGTGATACTGGGCAGCTGGAGACCGCCTGCCTGCCGCGACTGGGAGCTGAAATCAAAACAGAGACAGTCTAGTCACACCACCTCATCAGGACACCCCGGCAAGGAACTGGGGCCGGTCATAGCAAAGTAGTGTCGTCACTGGAGCTCGGATGTCGGATCTTCCTTCACAGTGGAATCCACGTCAGCAGGCATAGTTTAACAACACTAAGGAGAGGCATCAGAGTAATACAGAACTAAAACAAATCTATAGAAGAGAGCAGAAACACGACAATCAAATAGAGCTGGAAAGCAACAGGGACAAATGAGAAAACAAGGAAAAAAAGGAGTACAAACAATGCAAGACAACTTAATTCTACAAGAGGACATAGAAACATCAGAAGCAGGGATAGGGAAAGAACTCAAGGCATACCTAACTCAAATGGAAAGGAATATTAGAGAAGACATGAGACAGCAAGTCCAAGCAATAAGAATATATTTTGAAAATGAATTAAACGAACAAATTCAAATGGCAAAGAACAAGCTCTACCAGGAGATAGAGATCTTAAAAAAGAATCAAACTATAATCCTAGAATTGCAGGAAACTATAAACCAAATTAAAAACTCAAACGAGAATATTACAAATAGACTTGATCAAGTAGAAGTCAGAACATCAGATAATGAAGACAAGGTTTATCAACTTGAAAAGAGTATAGTCAACACAGAAAAGATGCTTAAATCCCATGAGCAATCTATTCAAGAGATATGGGATGTCATTAAAAAAAAAATTTGAGAGTCATCGGGATAGAAGAAGGCACAGAGATTCAAACCAAAGGAATGGACAGCATATTAAATGAAATAATTGTAGAAAACTTCCCAGAGATGAAAGATGGAATGGATTGCCAAATCCTGGAAGCCTACAGGACCCCAAACATTCAAAACTATAATAGACCAACTCCAAGACACATAATTATGAAGATAGCCAACATACAGGACAAGGAGAGAATATTAAAAGCTGCCAGAGAAAAGAGACAGATTACATTCAGGGGTAAACCGATTAGGTTAACAACTGATTTCTCAGCACAGACTTTCAAAGCGAGAAGATCCTGGAACAATGTATTTCAAACGCTGAAAAATAATGGATTTCAACCAAGAATACTGTATCCAGCAAAATTGAGCTTCATATTTGACAACGAAATTAAAATCTTTCACGATAAACAAAGCTAAAAGAATTTGCAGCAAGAAAACCAGCACTGCAAAGCATTCTGAGCAATATACTACAAGAAGAGGACTTGAAAAATAGTGCCCAAAACTAACAACAAGAGGTATCTCAGTAAAGGAGGAGGAAAATAACCAAAAAAGTAAAACTAGCCAAACTAAAATAAATAAATAAAGAAGCATGACTGGAAGTACAAATCATATCTCAATTGTAACTTTAAATGTTAATGGCCTAAACTCACAAATCAAGAGACATAGGCTAGCAACCTGGATCAAAAAAACAAATCCAACAATATGCTGCCTTCAGGAGACTCATATGATAGGAAAAGACATACACAGGCTGAAGGTAAAAGGTTGGGAAAAATCATACCACTCACATGGCCCTCGGAAGCAAGCAGGAGTGGCCATACTCATATCAAATAAAATCAACTTCAAACCCAAGTTAATTAAGAAGGATAAAGAAGGACACTATATACTGTTAAAAGGGACCATCCACCAACAAGACATAACAATTATCAATTTGTATGCACCAAACAATGGAGCTGCATTCTACCTAAAACAAACGCTCCTCAAGTTCAAGAGTCAAATAGACCATAACACAATAATTACGGGTGACTTCAACACACCGCACTCGCCATTAGACAGATCCTCTAGACAAAAACTGAATAAAGAAACTATAGAACTCAACAGCACAATCAATAACCTAGACCTAACTGACATATATAGAATATACCAACCATCATCAAGTGGATACACGTTCTTCTCAGCAGCACATGGATCCTACTCAAAAATAGACCATATATTATGCCATAAGGCTAATCTTAGTAAATATAAAAGTGTGGAGATAATACCATGCACCATATCTGACCATAATGGAATGAAATTGGAAATCAATGATTAAAAAAGGAAGGAAAAATCCTACACCACATAGAAAATGAACAATATGTTATTGAATGATCAGTGGGTTACAGAAGACATAAAGGAAGAGATAAAAAAATTTTTAGAGTCAAATGATAATACAGACACAACATACCGGAATCTATGGGACACACTGAAAGCAGTTTTAAGAGGGAAATTCATATCCTGGAGTTCTTTCATCAAAAAAAGAAAAAACCAACAAATAAATGAACTCACACTACACCTCAAAAACCTAGAAAAGGAAGAACAAAACAACAGCAATTGTAGTAGAAGACAAGAAATAATTAAAATTAGAGCAGAAATAAACGAAATTGAAACAAAAAAAAACATTGAAAAAAATTGATAAAACTAAAAGTTGGTTCTTTGAAAAAATAAATAAGATAGACAAGCCCTTAGCTATGCTAACAAAAAGAAGAAGAGTGAGAACTCAAATTACTAATATACGGGATGAAAAAGGCAATATCACAACAGACACTACAGAAATACGGAAGATAATTAGAAAGTATTTTGAAACCCTATATTCTAATAAAATAGAAGATAGCGAAGATATCGATAAATTTCTTAAGGCATATGATTTGCCCAGATTGAGACAGGAAGACACACACAATTTAAACAGACCAATAACAAAGGAAGAAATAGAAGAAGCCATCAAAAGACTACCAACCAAGAAAAGCCCTGGACCTGATGGGTATACAGCGGAGTTCCACAAAACCTTCAAAGAAGAACTAATACCAATACTTTTCAAACTATTTCAAGAAATAGAAAAAGAAGGAGCTCTTCCAAATTCATTCTATGAGGCCAACATCACCCTGATCCCAAAACCAGACAAAGACACTTCAAAGAAAGAACCCTACAGACCAATATCTTTAATGAACTTGGATGCAAAAATTCTCAATAAAATTCTGGCGAATCGAATACAAAAACATATCAGAAAACTTGTGCACCATGATCAAGTAGGATTCATCCCTGGGATGCAAGGCTGGTTCAATATACGGAAACCAATACATGCTATTCACCACATCAATAGGCTTAAAGACAAGAACCATATGATCATCTCGATAGATGCAGAAAAAGCATTTGACAAAATACAACATCCCTTTATGTTCAAAACATTAGAAAAACTAGGGATATCAGGAACTTACCTCAACATTGTAAAAGCTATATATGCTAAACCTCAGGCTAGCATCATCCTAAACGGAGAAAAACTGAAGGCATTCCCTCTAAAATCTGGAACAAGACAGGGATGTCCTCTATCACCACTTCTATTCAATTTAGTTCTCGAAGTACTAGCCAGAGCAATTAGACAGACAAAAGAAATTAAAGGCATAAAAATAGGAAAAGAAGAAATTAAATTATCGCTATTTGCAGACGACATGATAATTTACTTAACAGACCCAAAAGGATCTACAAAGAAGCTGCTAGAGTTAATAAATGAATTCAGCAAAGTGGCAGAATATAAAATCAACACGCACAAATCAAAGGCATTCCTGTATATCAGCAACCAAACCTCTGAAATGGAAATAAGGAAAACCACTCCATTCACAATATCCTCAAAGAAAAGAAGATACTTGGGAATCAACCTAACAAAAGAGGTGAAAGATTTATACAATGAAAACTACAGAACCCTAAAGAGAGAGATAGAAGAAGAGCTCAGAAGATGGAAAAATGTACCCTGTTCATGGATAGGCAGAACTAACATCATCAAAATGGCTATATTACCCAAAGTTCTCTACAGGTTTAATGCGATGCCAATCAGAATCCCAAAGACATTTCTTGTAGAAATAGATAAAGCAATCATGAAATTCATATGGAAAAACAAAAGACCCAGAATAGCAAAAGCAATTCTAAGCAGGAAGTGTGAATCTGGAGGTGTAGCGATACCAGAGCTCAAACTTTACTACAAAGCAATAGTAACAAAAACAGCATGGTACTGGTACCAAAACAGGCAGGTGGACCAATGGTACATAATAGAGGACACAGAGACTAATCCACAAAGTTAAAACTATCTTATATTTGATAAAGGGGCTAAAAACATGCAATGGAGGAAGGATAGCATCTTCAACAAATGGTGTTGGGAAAATTGGAAATCCATATGCAACAAAATGAAATTGAATCCCTTTCTCTCGCCAGCCACAAAAGTTAACTCAAAATGGATCAAGGAGCTAGATATAAAAACAGAGACACTGAGTCTGATAGAAGGAAAAGTTGGCTACAATCTACATATTGTGGGGTCGGGCTCCAAATTCCTTAATAGAACGCCCGTAGCCCAAGAGTTAATAACAAGAATAAACAAATGGGACCTACTTAAACTAAAAAGTTTTTTCTCAGCAAGAGAAACAGTAAAAGAGGTAAATAGAGAGCCTACATCCTGGGAACAAATTTTTACCCCTCACACCTCAGATAGAGCCCTAATATCCAGAATGTACAAAGAACTCAAAAAATTAAACAATAAGATAACAAATAATCCAATCAACAAATGGGCCAAGGACCTGAACAGACACTTCTCAGAGGAGGACATACAATCAATCCACAAGCACATGAGAAAATGCTCACCATCTCTAGCAATCAGAGAAATGCAAATCAAAACCACCCTAAGATACCATTTCACTCCTGTAAGATTGGCAGCCATTATGAAGTCAAACAACAATATGTGTTGGCGAGAATGTGGGGAAAAGGGCACACTTGTTCACTGCTGGTGGGACTGCAGAATCGTGAGGCCAATTTGGAAAGCAGTATGGAGATTCCTGGGAAAGCTGGGAATGGATCCACCATTTGACCCAGCTATTGCCCTTCTTGGACTATTCCCTGAGGACCTTAAAAGAGCACACTATATGGATACGGCCACATCAATGATTATAGCAGCACAATTCACAATAGCTAGACTGTGGAACCAACCTAGATGCCCTTCAATAGATGAGTGGTAAAAAAAATTGTGGCAGCTATACACAATGGAGTATTATGCAGCACTAAGAAACGACAAAATCATAGAATTTGCAGGGAAATGGATGGCATTAGAGCAGATTATGCTAAGTGAAACTAGCCAAGCCCTAAAAAACAAATGTCAAATGTCTTCTTTGATATAAAGAGAGCCACTAATAATAGAACAGGAAGGAAGAGCATGAGGAAAAGACTAACAGTAAACTAAGATGAATGGGGGGAGAGAAAGGAAGAGAGAAGGGAAAACATATGGAAATGGTAGGAGACCTTCAGTGATACACAAAATTATAAGAGGTTATGAGGGGCAAGGGGGTGAGGGGAAAAAAGGGGAGAGAATTGAACAACAGCAGAGGAGGTAGAGAGGGAAGATGGGAGGGGAGGGGAGTGGAGGGGGGATAGTAGGGGATAGAAAAGGTAGCAGAATACAACAGTCACTAATATGCCATTATGTAAAAATGTGAGTATGTAACAGAAGTGAGTCTGTATTATGTATTTGGGGAGTTCAAACCCAATTGAGTCGAATGTATGAAAGATGATATGTCTTGAGCTCTGTAATGTTTTGAACAATCAATAAAAAAATAAAAAAAATAAATAAATAAAATAAAAATAAAAATGAAACTGAATCCCTTCCTCTCACCATGCACAAAAGTTAACTCTAAGTGGATCAAGGAGCTTGATATCAAATCAGAGACTCTGCGTCTGATAGAAGAAAAAGTTGGCTCCGATCTACATATTGTGGGGTCGGGCTCCAAATTCCTTAATAGGACACCCATAGCACAAGAGTTAATAACAAGAATCAACAAATGGGACTTACTTAAACTAAAAAGTTTTTTCTCAGCAAGAGAAACAATAAGAGAGGTAAATAGGGAGCCTACATCCTGGAAACAAATTTTTACTCCTCACACTTCAGATAGAGCCCTAATATGCAGAGTATACAAAGAACTAAAAAAATTGGACAATAAGATAACAAATAACCCAATCAACAAATGGGCCAAGGATCTGAACAGACACTTCTCAGAGGAGGACATACAATCAATCAACAAGTACATGAAAAAATGCTCACCATCTCTAGCAGTCAGAGAAATGCAAATCAAAACCACCCTAAGATACCATCTCACTCCAGTAAGATTGGCAGCCACTATGAAGTCATACAACAACAAGTGCTGGCGAGGATGTGGAGAAAAGGGTACTCTTGTACATTGCTGGTGGGACTGCAAATTCGTGCGGCCAATTTGAAAAGCAGTTTGGAGATTCCTGGGAAAGCTGGGAATGGAACCACCATTTGACCCTGCTATTGCCCTTCTCGGACTATTCCCTGAAGACCTTAAAAGAGCATGCTACAGGGATGCTGCCATATCGATGTTCATAGCAGCACAATTCACAATAGCTAGACTGTGGAACCAACCCAGATGCCCTTCAATAGATGAATGGATAGAAATAATGTGGCATCTATACACAATGGAGTACTATGCAGCAATAAAAAATGACAAAATCATAGAATTTGCAGGGAAATGGATGGCACTAGAGCAGATTATGCTTAGTGAAGCTAGTCAATCCCTAAAAAACAAATACCAAATGTCTTCTTTGATATAATGAGAGCAACTATGAACAGAGCAAGGAGGAAGAGCAGGAAGAAAAGACTAATATTTAACAGAGTCATGAGAAGGGAGGGAAAGGGAGAGAAAAGGGAAATTGCATGGAAATGAAGGGAGACCCTCATTGATATACAAAATTACATATAAGAGGTTGTGAGGGGAATGGGAAAATAAACAAGGAGAGTAATGAATTACAGTAGATGGGGTAGAGAGAGAAGAAGGGAGGGGAGGGGAGGGGAGGGGGGATAGTAGGGGATAGGAAAGGTAGCAGAATACAACAATTACTAATTGGGCATTATGTAAAATTGTGGATGTATAATCGACGTGATTCTGCAATCTGCATTTGGGGTAAAATTGGGAGTTCATAACCCACTTCAATCTAATGTATGAAATATGATATGTCAAGAGCTTTGTAATGTTGTGAACAACCAATAAAAAAATTAAAAATTAAAAAAAAATTAAAAATTAAAAAAAATAAATAAATAAAATTGAATTCTGGAAACTCCAATGGATCACACAGAGGTACCAAATGCTTACCATGATCTAAAGAAAATTTAACACCATTGGGATTAGACATCTTCCAGAAAGTTTGTCACTCACTTTCAAATTAGTTAAAAAAAAAAAAAGAGCAGAGTTTGGAGACTCGGGTACAGATGGACTTTTACAGAGATCAGAATTTGGATACGGGGGTGTAGAAGGATCTTACAGAGAGCAGAATTTGGAGACTGAGGTGCAGAGGACTTTTGCAGAGATCAGAGTTTGGAGACTGGGTTGCAGTAGGATCATAGTAGGGAGCAGAGGTTGGAGACTGGTGTGCAGAAGAATCGTGCAGAGAGCAAGGTGTCAGACTGAGGTGATGAAGGACTGTTACAGAGAGCAGAGGTTGGAGAATGAGGTGTAGAACGACTGTTAACGGAGAGCAGAGTTTGGAGACTGAGGTGCAGAAGAACTGTTACAGAAAGCAGAGGTTGGAAATTAAGGTGCAGAAAGACTATTACACAGACCAGAGTTTGGAGCCTGCAGTATAAAATAAGTGTTACAGAGAGCAGAGGTTAGAGACTGGGGTGCAGTTTGACTGTTAAAGAGAGATGTTTTTGAAGATTGGGGTGCAGAAGGATCGTGCAGAGAGCAGAGGTGTCAGACTGAGGTTTTGAAGGACTGTTACAGAGAGCAGAGGTTCGAGAATGAGGTGTAGAAGAACTGTTAGAGAGAGCAGAGTTTGGAGACAGAGGTGCAGAAGGACTGTTACAGAAAGCACAGGTTGGAAATTGGGGTGCAGAAGGACCGTTACAGAGACAAGAGTTTGGAGACTGCGGTATCGAAAAACTGTTAAAGAGAGCAGAGGTTGGAGAGTGGGGTGCAGAAGGAATGTTACAGAAAGCACAGGTTGGAGACTGTTATACAGAAGGACTGTTACTGGAGAAGATGTTGGAGACTGGGTAGCAGAATTACTGTTGAAGAGGACAGAGCTTGAAAACTGGGGTGCCGCAGGACACTTGCAGAAAGCAGAGGTTAAAAACTGAGGTGGAGAAGGAATGTTACAGAGAGCAGAGTTTGGAATCTGGAGTGCAGAAAGATCTTACAGAGAGCAGATGTTGGAGACTGTGGTGCAGAAGGACTGTTACAAAGAGCAGAGGATGGAGACTGAGGTGCAGGAGGATTATTTCAGAGAACAGAATTTGGAGACTGGGGTGCAGAAGGACTGTTGCAGAGAGCAGAGGTTTGAGACTGGGGTGCAGAAGGACTGTTGCAGAGAGCAGAGGTTGAAGACTGAGGTGCAGAAGGACTCTTAGAGAGAGCAGAATTTTGAGACTTGGGTGCAGAAAAAGTGATAAAGAAAGCAGAGATTAGAGTCTGCGGTGCAGAAAGACCGTTTCAGAGAGCAGAAGTTGGAGACTGCAGTACAGAAAGACTGTTCCAGAGAGCAGTGTTTGGAGACTGGGGTGCAGAAGGACTGTTGCAGAGAGAAGAGATTAAAGACTGAGGTGCAGAAGTTTTTTTACATCAAGAAGAGTTTGGAGACTGGGGTGCAGAAGGATCGTTGCAAGGAGCAGAGCTTGGAGACAGGGGTGCAGAAGGATCTTACAGAGAGCAGAAGTTGGAGACTGAGGTGCAGAAAGACTGTTTCAGAAATCAGAGTTTGGAGACTGGGGTGCAGTAGGATCATTGTAGAGAGAGTAGTTGGAGACTGGGGTGCAGAAATATCGTTGCAGAGAGCAGAGTTAGGAGACTGGCATGGAGAAGGCCTGTTACAGAGAGGAGAGGTTGAAGACTGGGTTGCTGTAGGATCTTACAGAGAGCACAGGTTGGAGACTCTGTTGCAGGTGGACTGTTACAGAGAGCAGTGTTTGGATACTGGGGTGCAGAAGGATCCTGCAGAGAGCAGAGGTTTCAGACTGAGTTGCAGAAGGACTGTTACAGAGAGCAGAGTTTGGAGACTGAGGTGTAGAAGGACTGTTACAGAGAGCAGAGTTTGGAGACTCAGGTTCAGAAGGACTGTTACAGGAAGCAGAGTTTGGAAATTGGGGTGCAGAATGACCGTTACAGAGAGCAGAGGATGGAGACTGAGGTGCAGAAGGACTGTTACATAGAAAACAGGTTGAAGACTTCGGTGCAGAAGGATAGATACAGAGAACAGAGCTTGGAGACTGGGGTTCAGACAGACTGATACAGAAAGCAGAGGTTGGAGACTGCGGTACAGAAGGACTGTTACGTAGAGCAGATCTCGGAATCTGAGGAGCAGAAGGACTGTTGCAGAGAGCAGATGTTGGTAACTAGGTTGCAGAAGGACTGTTGTAGAGAGCACAGTTTGCAGACTGACCTGCGGAAATCCTGTTGCAGAGAGCAGAGTTCGGAGACTTGGGTGCAGAAGGACTCTTACTGAGAGCTGAGGTTTGATACAGGGCTGCAGAAGCATCTTACAGAGGTCAGAATTTGGCGACTGAGGTGCAGAAGGACTGTTGCAGAGAATAAAGTTTGGAGATTTAGTTGCAAAAGGCCTGTTACACAGAGCAGAGGCTGGAGACTGGGGTGCAGAAAAACTGTTACAGAGAGCAGAGTTTTTAGACAAGGTTGCACAAGGATCTTACAGAGAGCAGTGTTTGTAGACCAAGGTGCAGCAGGACTTTTACAGAGAGCAGAGGTTGCAGACTAGGGTGCAGAAGGATCGTTGCAGAGAACAGAGTTTTCAGACTGAGGTGCAGAAGAACTTTTGCAGAGAGCACATGTTGGAGACTGGGGTGAAGAAGGACTGTTGCAGAGAGCAGAGGTTTGAGACAGGGGTGTAGAAAGATCGTTGTAGAGAGCAGAGGTTGGAGACTGGGGTGCAGAAGGATTGTTAAAGAGAACAAACATAGGAGACTGGGGTGCAAAAGGCCTGTTACGGAGAGCAGAGTTTGGAGCAGGGGTGCAGAAGTACTTTTACAGTGAGTATAGTTTGGAGAATGAGGTGCAGAAGAACGTTGCAGGGAGCAGAGGTTGGATACTGAGGTGCAGAAGGATTGTTACAGAGAACGGAGTTTGGAGACTGGGTTGTAGAGTGACTTTTGCAGAGAGCAGAGGCTGGAAATGGGGTGTAGAAGGACCGTTACAGAGAGCAGATTTTGGAATCTGCACTACAGGAGGACTGTGACAAACAACAGAGTTTGGAGACTGGTGTGGAGATGGACTGTTTCAGAGTGCAGACCTTGGTGACTGGGGTGCAGAAGATCTGTTGCAGAGAGCAGAGTTTGGAGACTGGGTGCAGAAGAACTGTTGCAGAGAGCAGAGGTTGGAGACTGAGGTGCAGAAGGAATGTTGCAGAAAGCAGAGGTTCGAAACTGTGGTGCAGAAAGAATGATACAGAAAGAAGCGGTTGGGGACTGTGGTGCAGAAGGACCATTACAGAGAGCAGAGTTTGGTGACTGTGGTACAGAAGGACTGTTATAGAGAGCAGAGGTTGGAGACTGGGAAGCAGAAAGACTGTTACAGTTAGCAGAGGTTGGAGACTGGGGAGCAGGAGGACTCTTACAGAGAGCAGATTGGAGACTGGGGTGCCGAAGGACTTTTGCAGAGAACAGAGGTTGGAGAATAAGGTGCAAAAGGATCGTTGGAGAGAGCAGAGGTTTGAGACTGGGGTGCAGAATTATTGTTATAGAGAGCAGAGGTTGGAGACTGGGGTGCACAATGACTGTTACAGATAGCAGAGTTTGGAGACTGGGGTGTAGAAGGACTGTTACAGAAAGCAGAGGTTTGAGACTTGGGTGCAGAAGGACCATTACATAGAGCAGATTTTGGAGACTGCACTACAGGAGGACTGTTAAAGAGAGCAGAGGTTTGAGACTGGTGTGGAGAAGGACTATTTCAGAGTGCAGACTTTGGAGACTGGGGTGCAGAAGAACTGTTGCAGAGAGCAGAGTATAAATTGTGGCATTTATACACAATGGAGTATTACTCTGCATTAAGGAACGACAAAATCATAGAATTTGGAGGGAAATGGATGGCATTAGAGCAGATTATGCTAAGTGAAGCTAGTCAATCGTTAAAAAACAAATACCAAATGACCCCTTTTATATAAGGGGAGTAAACAAGGACAGGGTAAGGAGGAAGAGCTTGAGAAGAAGATTTACATTAAACAGGGATGAGAAAAGGGGAGGGGAGGGGAGGGGAGGGGAGGGGAGGGGGGATAGTAGAGAATAGGACAGACAGCAGAATACATCAGACACTAGAAAGGCAATATGTCAATCAATGGAAGTGTAACTGATGTGAAACAGCAATCTGCATACGGGGTAAAGTTGGGAGTTCATAACCCACTTGAATCAAACTGTGAAAGATGATGTATTAAGAACTGTGTAATGTTTTGAACGACCAACAATAAAAAAATAATAAATAAAAAAAAGATTGAGGTGCATAAGGAATGTTGCAGGGAGCAGATGTTGGAAACTGTGGTGCAGAAGGAATGATACAGAAAGGAGAGGTTGGAGACTGTGGTGCAGAAAAAAAGTTAGAGAGAACAGAGGTTGTGGACTGCGGTACAGAAGGACTGTTACAGAGAGCAGATTTGGAGACTGGGGAGCAGAAGGACTGTTACAGAGTGCAGAGGTTGGAGACTGGGAAGCAGAGAGAATGTTACAGAGAGCAGATTTGGAAACTGGGGTGCAGAAGGATCTTACATAGAGCACAGGTTGGAGGCTGGGGTGCAGAAGGACTGTTACCGAAAGCAGATTTTGGAGACTGGGGTGCACAAAGATCGTGGCAGAGAGCACAGTTTTCAGACTGAGCTTCAGAAGGACTGTTGCAGAGAGCAGATATTAGAGACTGGGGTGCAGAAGTACTTTTTCAGAGAGCAGAAGTTGGAGAATGGGGTGCAAAAGAATTGTTGCAGAGAGCAGAGGTTGGAGACTGGGGTGCAGAAGTATTGTTACAGAGAGCAGAGTATGAAGACTGTTGTGCAGAAGGACCCTTACACAGAGCAGAGTTTGGAGACTGTGGGACAGAAGGACTGTTACAGAGAGCAGAGGTTGGAGACTGTGGTAAATAACGAGTGTTACATAGAGCAGAGTTTGGAGACTATGGAGCAGAAGGACAGTTACAGAGAGAAAAGATTGGAGACTGGGGAGCAGAAGAAATATTACAGAGAGCAGAGTTGTAAAACTGGGGTGCAGAAGGATCTTACAGAGAGCAGAGGTTGGAGACTGAGGTGCAGAAAGACTTTCACAGAAAGTAGAGTTTAAAGACTGGGGTGCACAAGGATCGTTGCAGAGAGCAGAGTTTTCAGACTCAGGTGCAGAAGAACTGTTGTAGGGAGCAGATTTTGGAGACTGGGGTGCAGAATGACTTTTTCAGAGAGCAAAGTTTGGATACTGGTGTACAAAAAGATTGTTGTAGACAGCAGAGATTTGAGACTGGGTTGCAGAAAGATTGTTACAGAAAGCAGAGTTTGGAAACTGTGGTGAAGAAGGACTATTGCAGAGATCAGAGTTTGGTAACTGAGGTGAAAAAGGATTGTTACAGAGAACAGAATTTGGAGCCTGGGCTGCAGTAGGACTGTTGCAGACAGCAGAATTTGGAGACTGGGGTTTAGAAGGACTGTTGCAGAGAGCAGAGGTTGGAGAATGGGGTGCAGAAGGACCGTTTCAGAGAACACAGTTTTCAGACTTAGGTGAAGATTGTCTCTTTCAGGGAGCAGAAGTTGGAGATATGGGTCCAAAAGGACTGTTGAATAGAGCACATGTTGGATATTGGGGTGTAAAAAGATCGTTGCAGAGAGCAGAGGTTGGAGACTGGGATGCAGAAGGACTGTTGCAGAAAGCAGAAGTTGGAGACTGGTGTGCAGAAGGATCGTTGCAGATAGCAGAAGTTTGAGACTAGGGTGCAGAAGCCCTGTTACAGAGAGTAGACTTTCGAAACTGAGGTGCAGATGGATCGTTGCAGAAAGCTTAGTTTGGAGACTGAGGTGCAAAAGGACTGTTACAGAGAGCAGAGATTGTGGTGCAGAAGGATCCTTGTAGAGAACAGAGTTCAGACTGACTTGCAGAAGAACTCCTAAAGAGAGCAGAGTTTATAGACAAAGTTCACAATTAACTTACTGAGAGCAGATGTTGTAGAGCGAGGTGCAGCAGGACTGTTACACAGAGCAGAGGTTGGAGACTGGGGTGCAGAAGGATCCTTGTAGAAAACAGAGTTTTCAGACTGAGGTGCAGAAGGACTTTTGCAGAGAGCATATTTTGAAGACTGGGGTGCAGAAGGACAGTTGCATAGAGCAGATGTTGGAAACTGGGGTGCAAAAGGATCGTTGTAGAGAGCAAAATTTTGAGACTGGCGTGCAGAAAAATTTTTATAGAGAACAGAGTCGGGAGACTGGGGTGCAGAAGGCCTGTTACAGAGAGCAGAGTATGGAGAAGGTGTTCAGAAGTACTTTTTCATGGAATAGTTTTTGGAGACTGAGGTGCAGAAGGACCTTTGCAGAGAACAGAGGTTAGAGACTGAGGTTCAGAAGGATTGTTACATAGAGCAGAAGTTGGAGACTTGGATTCAGAGAAACTGTTGTAGACAGAAGAGGCTGGACACTGGGGTGTATAAGGACTGTTGCTGAGAGCACAGGTTCAGATTGGGGTTCAGAAGGACTGTTGCAGAGAGCAGAGGTCGGAGCCTGGGTTACAGTAGGACTGTTACAGAGGAAGAGGTTGGAGATTTGGTGCAGAAGGACTGTTGCAGAGAGCAGATGTTGGAGACTGGGATGCAGAAGGACTGTTGCTAAGAGCACAGTTTGTAGACTGAGGTGCAGAAAGACTGTTACAGAGAGCAGAGGTTGGAAATTGTGGTGCAGATGGACTGATAGAGTAAGCAGAGTTTGGAGACTGGGGTACAGAAGGACTGTTGCAGAGAGCAGAGTTTGTAGACTGAGGTGCATAAGCACTGTTACAGAGAGCAGAGGTTGGAGAATGGAATGTAAAAGGCCTGTTGCAGAGAGCAGAGGTTGGAAACTGGGGTGCAGAAGGACTCTTACAGAAAGCAGGGTTTGTAGATAGGGTTCCAGAAAGATTTTACAGAGAGCAGAGGTTGGAGACTGAGGTACAGTAGGCGTGTTACTGAGAGCAGTGTTTGGACACTGGGTTGCAGAAGGAATGTTGCAGAGAACAGAGTTTTCAGACTGAGGTGCAGAAGGACTGTTGCAGACAGCAGAGTTTGGACACTGAGGTGCAGAAGGACTGTTACAGAGAGCAGAGATTGGAGACTGGGGTGCAGAAGGACTGATACAGAAAGCGGAGGTTAGAGACTGGGGTGCTGAAGGACCGTTACAGAGAGCAGATTTTGGAGACTGCAATACAGGAGGACTGTTACAGAGAGCAGAGGATGGAGACTGGGGTAGAGAAGGACTGTTAAAGAGTGCAGAGGTTGAAGACTGGGGTGCAGAAGGACTGATACAGAAAGCAGAAAGTGGAGACTGGGGTGCAGAAGGAATGTTGCAGAGAGCAGAGGTTGGAGATTTCAGTAAAGAAGGACTGTTTCAGAGTGCAGAGTTTGGAGACTGGGGTGCACAAAGATCATTGCAGAGAGCAGAGTTTTCAGACTGAGATGCAGAAGGACTGTTGCAGAGAGCAGATGTTAGAGACTCGGGTGCAGAAGGACTTTTTCAGAGAGCAGATGTTAGAGACTGGGGTGCAAAAGGATTGTGGTAGGGAGAAGAGGTTGGATACTGAGGTGCTGAAGGACTCTTGCAGACAACAGAGTTTGGAGAATGGGGTGCAGAAGAACCGTTGCAGAGAGCAGAGTTTAGAGACTGAGGTACAGAACGACAGTTACAGAGAGCAGAAGTTGGAGACTGCGGTAGAGAAGGACTGTTACAGAGAGCAGGGGTTGGAGACTGGGGAGCATACGGTATGTTACAGAGAGCAGAGGTTGGAGACTGGGTACCAGAAGAAATGTTACAGAGAGCAGAGTTTGGAAACCTGGGTGCAGAAGGATCTTACAGATAGCAGAGGTTGGAGAATGACGTTCACAAAGACAGTTACAGAAAGCAGAGTTTGGAGACTGGGGTGTACAAGGATCGTTGCAGAAAGCAGAGTTTTCAGATTGAGGTGCAGAAGGACTGTTGCAGAGAACAGATGGTGTAGACTGGGTGCAGAAGGACTGTTTCAGAGAGCAGAGTTTGGAGACTGGCGTTTAGAAGGACTGTTGCCGAGAGTAGAAGTTGGAGACTGGGGTGTAGAAGGACTGTTACAGAGAGCAGAGTTATGAGACAGGGTTTCAGAAGCATCTTACAGAGAGCAGAGTTTGGAGACTGAGGTGTAACTGGACTGTTAGAGAGAGCAGGGTTTGGAAACTTGGGTGCAGAAGAATCGTTGAAGAGGGCAGAGTTTGGAGAATGGGTTGCAGAAGGATCTTACAGAGACCAGAGTTGGAAGACTGAGGTGCAGAAGGCATGTTACAGACAGTAGACGTTGCAGACTGAGATGCAGAAGGACCATTGCAGGGAGCAGAGGTTGGAGACTGGGGTGTAGAAGGACTGCTGCAGGTAGCAGGTGTTGGAGACTTGGGTGCAGAAGGACTGTTGCAGAGAGAAGAGTTTGGAGACTGAGGAGCAGAACGATTGTCACAGAGAGTAGAGGTTGGAGACTAGGGTGCAGAAAGACTGATACAGAAACAGAGGTTGGAGTCTGGTGTGTAAAAGGACTGTTACAGAAAGCAAAGTTTGGAGACTGCAATACAGGAGGACTGTTAGAGAGAGCAGACATTTGAGACTGTGGAGTAGAAGAACTGTTGCAGATAGTAGAGGTTGGAGACTGGGCTGCAGAAGAACTATCGCATAGAGCAGAAGTTTAAGACTGAGTTGCAGTAAGAATGTTACATAGATCAGAGGTTGGAGACTGGGGTGCAGAAGTACTGATACAGAAAGAAGAGGTTAAAGACTGGGGTGCAGAATTAAGGTTACAGAGAGCAGAGATTGGAGACTGCAGTACAGAAGAACTGCTACAGACAGCAGAGTTTAAAGACTAGGGTAAAAAAGGACTGTTGCAGAGAGCAGATGTTGGAGACTTTGGTTCAGAAGGACTGTTGGAGAGAGAAGAGGTTAGAGAATGGGGTGCAGAATTAAGGTTGCAGAGAGCAGAGTTTGGAGACAGAGGTTCAGAAGGACTGTTACAGACAGCAGAGGTTGAAAACTGTTGTGCAGAAAGACTGATACAGAAATCAGAGGTTTGAGACTGTGGTACAAAAGGACTGTTGCAGATAGCAGAGGTTTGAGACTTAGGTGAGGAAGGATCCTTGCAGAAGGACTGGGGTGCAGAAGGCCTGATACAGAGAGGAGAGAATCGAATCCAGGGTGCAGAAGGCCTGTTACAAAGAGCAGACATTGGAGACTGGGGTGCAGAAGGACTTTTACAGATAGCACAATTTCGAGACTGGGTTGCAGAAGGATCTTACAGAGAGCATTTTGGAGACTGAGGTTCAGAAGGACTGTTTCAGAGAGTAAAGTTTGGAAACTCTGGTGCAGAAGGATTTTTGCAGAGAGCAGAGTTTTCAGACTGAGGTGCAGAAGGACTGTTATAGAGAGCAGATGTAGAATCCTGGGGTGCAGAAAGACTGTTACAGAGAGCAGAGTTTGGAGACTAGGGTGCAGGTGGATCCTTGCAGAGAGCCCAGGTTGGAGGCTGGGGTGAAGAAGGCCTGTTACAGAGAGCATAAGTTGAAGCCTGGGGTGCAGAAGGCCTGTTACAGAGAGCAGAGTTTGGAGACTGGGGTGCAGAAGGACTTTTACAGAGAGTAGAGGGTTGAGCCTGGGGTGCAGAAGGAATGTTACAGAGAGCAGAGTTTAGAAACTGGGGTGTAGAAGAACCGTTGCAGATAGCACAGGTTGGATCCTGAGGACAAGGGGGATCGTTGCAGAGAGCAGATGTTAGAGACTGAGGTGCAGAAGGACTATTAAAGAGAGCAGAGTTTGGAGACTGAGGTGCGGAAAGATCATTTCTGAGAGCAGAGTTTTGAGACTGGGGTGCAGAAGGACTGTTAAAGATTGTAGAACTTGGAGACTGAGGTGCAGAAGAACTTTTACAGAGAGGAGACGTTGAAGACTGGGGTGCAAAAGGATTTTTACAGAGAGCAGAGGATGGAGACTGGGGTGCAGAAGGTTCGTTGCAGAGAGCAGAGGTTGGAGAATGAAGTGCAGAAGGACCTCTACAGAGAGCAGAGTTTGGAGACTGGGATGCAGAAGAAATATTGCAGAGAGCAGAGGTTGGAGACTGGGGTGCAGAAGTACTGTAGCAGAGAGCAGAAGTTGGAGATTGGGGTGCAGAAAAACTGTTGCAGAGAGCAGTGTTTGGAGACTGGGATGCAGAAGGATCGTTGCAGAGAGAAGAGGTTTGAGACTTGGGTTTAGAAGGACTGTTTCAGAGAGCAGAGGTTGGAGACTGAGGTGCAGAAGGATCGTTGCAGAGAAAAGAGGTTGGAGACTGGGGTGCAGAAGGCCTGTTACAGAGAGCAAAGTTTGGAGACTGGGGTTCAGAAGACCTGTTACACAGAGCAGAAGTTGGAGACTGGGGTGAAGAAGGATCGTTGCACAGAGTAGAGGTTTCAGACCGAGGCTTAGAAGGACTGTTACAGAGAGCAGAGTTTGGAGTCTTAGGGGCAGAAGGGCTGTTACAGAAAGCAGAGGTTGGAGACTTTGGTGCAGAAGGACCATTGTAGATAGCAGATGTTGGAGACTAGGATGCAGAAAGCAAATGTTTTAGACTGAGGTGCAGAAGGATTGTTACAGAGAACAGAGGTTGGAGACTGGGATACAGAAAGACTATTACAGAGAGCAAAGGTTGGAGACTGATTTGCAAAACAAATTTTACAGAGAGCAGGGGTTGGATACTGGGGTGCATGAGGACTGTTACAGAGAGCAGAGGTTGGAGAAATGGATGCAAAAGGATCTTAAAGAGAGCAGAGTCTGGAGACTAGTGTGCAGAAGGACTGTTGCAGAGAGCAGAGGTTGCAGTCTTAGGTGCAGAAGGATCGTTGCAGAGAGAAGAGGTTGGAGACTTTGTTGCAGAAGGACTGTTACAGAGAGCAGATGTTAGAGATTGGGGTTCAGTAGAACTGTTACAGAGAGCAAAGTTTAGAGACTGGGGTGCAGAAAGCCTGTTACAGAGAGCAGAATTTGGAGACTGAGGTGGAGAAGGACTGTTAAAGAGAGCAGACGTTGGAGACTGAGGTGCAGAAGGATTCGTATAGAGAAGAGAGGTTGGAGACAGAGGTGTAGAAGGACTGTTACTGTGAGCAGAGGTTGGAAACTGGGGTGCAGAAGGATCGTTGCAGAAAGCAGATGTTGTAAACTGAGGTTCAGAAGGATCGTTGCAGAGAGCAGAGGTTGAAGACTGAGGTGCAGAACGATCGTTACAGAGAGCAGTGGTTGGAGACTGGGGTCAGAAAGACAGTTACAGAGAGTGTTTTGAGAGTGGTGTGCAGAGAAAATGTTGCAGTGAGCAGAGATTGGAGACTGTGGTATATAAGTACTGTTACAAAGAGCAGAGGCTGGAGACTGGGGTTCAGAAGGAATTTCACAGAGAGCAGAGTTTGGAACCTGGGGTGCACAAGGATCTTACAGAGAGCAGAGGCTGGAGACTGGGGTCAGAAAGACTGTTGCAGAGAACAGACGTTTGAGACTGTGTTGCAGAAGGATCATTGCAGAGCGCAGAGGTTGGAGACTGGGGTATAGAAGGACTTTTGCAGAGAGGAGAGTTTTGAGACTGGGGTGCAGAAGGACTGTTGCAGAAAGCAGATGTTGAAGACTGAGGTGTAGAAGGACATTTACAGAGAGCAGTGTTTGGAGACTAGTGTGCAGAATAACTGATACACATTCAGCATTTGGAAACTGGGGTGCAGAATAACCGTCACACAAAGCAGAGGTTGGAGACTGCGGTACAGAAGGACTATTACCGAGAGCAGAGTTTGAAGCCTGGTGTGCAGAAGGACTGTTGCAGAGAACAGAGGTTGGAGACTGAGGTGCAGAAGGATCGTTGCATAGAGAAGTGGTTGGAGACCTGGGTGCAAAAGTTCTGTTACAGAGCAGAGTTTGGAGACTGGGTTGCAGAAGGCCTATTACAGAGAGCAGAGGTTGGAGAATGGGGTGCAGAAGGACCATTACAGAGAGCAAAGTTTGGAGACTGAGGTGCAAAAGGACTTTTACAGAGAGCAGAGTTTGGATACTGGGGTGCAGGAGGACTGTTACAGAGAGCAGAGGTTGGAGAAAGGGATGCAAAAGGATCTTAAAGAGAGCAGAGTCTGGAGACTGAGGTCCAGAAGGACTGTTGCAGAGATCAGAGGTTGGAGACTGAGGTGCAGAAGGATCGTTGCAGAGAGAAGAGGTTGGAGACTGGGTTGCAGAAGGACTGTTACAGAGAGCAGAGTTTCGAGTTTGGGGTGCAGAAAAACATTTACAGAGAGCAAAGAATGGAGACTGGGGTGCAGAAAGCCTGTTTCAGAGAGCATCAGCTGAAGACTGAGGTTCAGAAGGACTGTTTAAGAGAGCAGAGTTTGGAGACTGAGGTGCAGAAAGATTGGTACAGAGAGGAGAGGTTGGAGACAGAGGTGTAGAAGGACTGTTACAGAGAGCAGAGGTTGGAAATTGGGGTGCAGAAGGATCGTTGCAGAGAGCAAAGGTTGAAAACTGAAGTTCAGAAGGATGGTTGCAGAGAGCAGATGTTGGAGACTGAGGTGCAGAAGGATCGTTACAGAGAGCAGAGGTTGGAGACTGGGGTAAGAAAAACAGTTACGGAGAGCACAGTTTGGAGAGTGGTGTGCAGAGGAAATGTTGCAGTGAGCAGAGACTGGAGACTGTGGTACAGAAGTACTGTTACAAAGAGCAGAGGCTGGAGACTGGGGTTCAGAAGGAATGTCACAGAGTTTGGAAACTTGGGTGCAGAAGGACTGTTTCAGAGACCAGAGGTTGTAGATGGGGTGCAGAATGAGAGTTACAGATAGCACAGTTTGGAGATCTGAGTTTAGAAGAAATGTTGCAGAGAGCAGAGGTTGGAGACTGGGGTGCAGAAGGACTGATAAACAAAGCAGAGGTTGGAGACTGGACTGCAGAAGGACCATTACAGACAGTAGAGTTTGGAGACTGCAGTACAGAAGGACTTTTACAGAGAGCACAGGTTGGATAAAAGGGTGTAGAACGACTGTTGCAGAGAACATAGTTTGGAGACTGCCGTGCAGAAGAATCTTACAGAGAGTAGAGGTTGGCTACTGGGTTGCAGTAGGACTATTGCACAGAGCAGAGATTGCATACTGGGGTGCAGAAGGACTGTTACAGAGAGCAGAGTTTGTAGACTGCGGTGCAGATGGATCTTACAGAGCGTAGAGTTTGGAGACCTGGGTGCAGAAAGACTGTAGCAGAGAGCAGAGTTTGGAGAATGGGGTACAAAAGGACTGTTACAGAGAGCAGAGGTTGGAGACTGTGGTGC